>NC_143204.1:1365000-1495000 GCF_051530095.1 Phoenix dactylifera | reverse complement strand
CCAACGTGTGTAAGGGTTTGATTGTGAGTCCGGGAAAACAATCGGGGTTGGTTCTAGTCGGTGAGCTTGGGAAAACCGACCGAGTTCGTTGTGAGCTCGTAAAACAACAAGTTTGGTTGTGAGCTTGCAAAACAACCGGCTGTAATCCAAGGGGGTTATAGAGAATTCCCAAGAGAGACTTGGGGAGTGGACGTAGGAGCAAGGGGTAGCTCCGAACCACTATAAAACTCTGTGTTTGCATTGGATTGTCTCTTCTCTTCTTCCTCTCACATCACTCACAGCACTTAGCATTAATTAAATAACTTGCAATAGTTTTTAATTAATCATCCATAACGTTTTAATTATTCAAATTAATTTAAAACCCAATTCACCCCCCCCTCTTGGGTTGTCTATCTGGGCAACAAGTGGTATCAGAGCCAAAAACTCTTCCACTCAAGAGTTAAAAGATCAAAATGACAACCCCATTTGGATCTTCTCACATTGAGGGTCAGTCCACCCAAAGACCCCCTTTCTTCAATGGATCCGACTACTCATACTGGAAGGCTAGGATGAGAATATTCATCCAAGCCCAAGACTATGAGATGTGGACCATTGTAGTGAATGGCCCATACATCCCATCCACATATGTAGAGGGTGTTAAGGTACCCAAATTAGAAAAGGATTGGGATGAACATGACATGAGGAAGGCACAATTAAACTCTAAAGCTATGAATGTGTTTTATTGTGCCTTAGACCGTAATGAATTCAATAGGGTTTCAACTTGTAATTCTGCAAAAGAAATTTGGGACAGACTTGAAGTGACCCATGAGGGCACGAATCAAGTCAAGGAATCCAAAATAAACATCTTGGTTCATAAATATGAACTATTTAAAATGGATTCAAATGAAACAATCACATGCATGTTCACTAGGTTTACTGATATTGTCAATGGCCTAAAAAGCCTTGGCAAGAACTATACTAACAGTGAGCTTGTCAGAAAAATCCTTCGGTGTCTACCAAGGTCGTGGGAAGCTAAAGTGACGGCAATCCAAGAAGCCAAGGACTTGAACAAGCTACCACTTGAGGAGCTTCTTGGATCCCTTATGACGCACGAGCTCACCATGAAACAACACAACGAGGAAGAGTCCTCCCATAAGAAAAAGGTAATAGCTTTAAAATCTACTTCATCTAACAAAGACTTATCTTGCAGTAGCAGTAGTGAAGAAGAAGAAGATGAGGAAGATGGTGGTGAGGCACTTCTTATGCGCAAGTTCAAGAAATTCATCAACCACAAGAAGTTCTATCATCAAAGGAGAGGCCCCTCAAATTTCTACCGCAAGGACAAAGGTAAGAAAAGAGAAAATGAGGGGATTGGGTGCTATGAGTGCAAAAAGCCGGGACACATCAGAGCTGAGTGTCCCTTACTAAAGAAGGGCAGCAAGTACAAGAAGAAGAAGAAAGCCCTTGTCACCACCCTATCGGACTCCGACGCATCATCTTCATCATCGGATGAAGAACAAGAAGAGAAGGCCAATTTCTGCTTCATGGCCAACGAAAACGAGGTAACTTCCGATACGCATTTTGATTTTACATTTGATGAACTTTATGATGCGTTTAATGAATTAATGATTGAATATAAGAACATAAATGTTAAAAACAGAGAACTAAAAGTAACTAACCAAACTTACATTCATAAGCATGATTCATTAATTAAGGATAAAGATAATCTTACCAAAGAAAATCTAGAACTTAAGACAAGCAACCAACTCTTAATTAAGAAGACTAACAACTTAACGAAAGATAATGAAAAACTAACTAAGGAACTTTCAGAACTTAAAAACCATAAACAAATCTTAAACAAGGATCTCACAAAAGAACTAAATGATTTAAAAGCAGAAAATCAAACATTAACTAAAGAACTTGGAAAATACAAACCTTTAGTTGAAAGGTTTACGTATAGTTCTGAAAAGTTAAATATGATACTTAATAATCAACGAGCCGTATTTAATAAAGCGGGTTTAGGATATAAACCAAGAAATAAACAAAAACTTCTCAGTAACTTCTTTGTTAAAGCTGGGGAAACTAAAATTAAGAAAATAACTTGCTTTTGTTGTGGTACAGTAGGTCATAAAGCAAATGTGTGTAATTTTAGAAAAAGTAAAACTAAAAGAAAAATTAAAAAGGTATGGGTTCCAAAAGGAACCAACTTGACTAACCATGAAGGACCCAAGAAAACTTGGGTACCTAAGATGACATGATTTGCTTGTGTAGGAGTGTCTTGCAGCCAAAGTCAACAAAAACTGCTGGTATTTGGATAGTGGCTGCTCAAGGCACATGACGGGTGATAAAGATCAATTTTTCACCCTTGAAGCTAAGAAGGGAGGTGCTGTGACGTTTGGAGACAACAACCAAGGTCACATCATTGGTTTTGGTAAAGTTCAAATCACCCCTTCTACTTTTATAGATAATGTTAGATATGTTGATGGTCTTAAGCATAACTTGTTAAGCATTAGTCAATTATGTGATAAAGGATATGATGTTATGTTTAAACCATCACTATGCATTATAACAAATCCTAATGATAACAGTTTAGTTTTTAAAGGAATTAGACGTGGAAATGTATATGTTGTAGACCTAGAAGATCTTGCAAAACATAACCAATGTCTAGTTGTAAATGAAACTAAAGATAATGATGCTAGTTGGTTATGGCACCGTAAGTTAGGTCATGCAAGCATGGACACAATAACTAAACTAGTTAAAAGAGACTCCGTGATAGGTTTGCCAAAATTAAAATTTGAAAAGAACAAAATATGTGAAGCATGTCAATTTGGCAAACAATCTAGGAACTCTTTTAAATCCATAAAATGTGTCTCTACTTCTAGGCCTCTAGAATTACTACACATGGACCTATTTGGTCCAACTAGAACAACAAGCCTAGGTGGAAATAAATATGGTCTAGTTATAGTAGATGATTACTCTAGGTACACATGGGTCATGTTTCTAGCGCATAAGGATCAAGCTTTTTCTATGTTTAAGAAGTTCCATAAGGAAGTAACAAATGCTAGAGAGTCTTCAGTCATAGCCATTAGAAGTGACCATGGTACCGAATTCGAAAATCAATTATTTGACGAATTTTGTAGTAAAAAGGGGATAACCCATAATTTTTCTGCACCTAGGACACCACAACAAAATGGAGTTGTGGAAAGGAAGAATAGAACACTAGAGGAAATGGCTAGGACTATGTTATGTGAAAGTAACCTCCCTAAGTACTTTTGGGGAGAAGCCATTAATACCTCTTGTCACATATTAAATAGAGTTTTATTAAGACCCATTATAAAGAAAACACCTTATGAACTTTGGAAAAACAGAAAACCAAAAGTTAATTACTTTCATGCCTTTGGATGTAGGTGTTTTGTACATAATAATGGAAAAGATAATCTAGGGAAATTTGATCCTAAATCTGATGAAGGAATATTCTTAGGTTATTCTACAACTAGTAAAGTCTATAGAGTCTTTAATAAAAGAACCCTAGTTATAGAAGAATCTATACATGTTGTTTTTGATGACTCTAGTGACATCTCATCTAGTAAGAAGGTTAATTTTGATGATGATGTTGAAATACTTGAAGAAAAGATAGATGAGATGGGATTACAAGAGGATAATCAAAAATTGATTGAAGAAGCATCATCAAGCCAAGAGCCTATTGTGGATCATGGGCTAACAAAAGCTTGGAGGTATGCTCACGGGCATCCTAAGGAACTCATTCTAGATGATCCATCTCAACCGGTTAGGACTAGAGCTTCACTTAGAAATTTGAATAACCATCTAGCTTTTGTTTCACACTTTGAGCCCAAACATATAGAAGAAGCCGAAAATGATGTAAATTGGATAAATGCAATGCAAGAAGAACTAAACCAATTTACTAGAAACAAAGTGTGGGATCTAGTAGAGAGGCCTTCTGAATATCCAATTATAGGTACAAAATGGATATATAAAAATAAGCTAGATGAAAATGGAATTGTTATAAGGAATAAGGCTAGACTAGTGGCAAAGGGTTATAATCAAGAAGAAGGCATAGATTTTGATGAAACCTTTGCTCCCGTAGCTAGACTTGAGGCTATTAGACTATTATTAGCATATGCATGCTCTAAGGATTTCAGACTATTTCAAATGGATGTAAAAAGTGCATTTTTAAATGGGTATATTAATGAGGAAGTGTATGTAGAACAACCTCCTGGTTTTGAAAATCATCAATACCCTAATCATGTGTATAAACTGAACAAAGCACTTTATGGATTAAAACAAGCACCTAGAGCATGGTATGAGAGACTTAGTAAATTCCTATTAGAACATGAATTCTCTAGGAGAAATGTAGACACAACATTATTTCTGAAAAAGCAAAACAAAGATATGTTATTAGTACAGATTTATGTTGATGATATCATTTTCGGTGCTACTAACAATCGCCTCTGCAAAGAGTTTGCTGATTTGATGCAGAGTGAGTTTGAGATGAGCATGATGGGAGAGCTGAACTACTTCCTAGGGCTTCAAATCAAACAATCTGAAGGAGGAATCTTCATCAATCAAGCAAAATATATCAAGGAGATGCTCAAGAAGTTTGATATGGAGGGAAACAAGTCAATCAGCACCCCCATGAGCTCATCATGCAAATTAGATCAAGATGAATCAGGTAAATTTGTAGATCAAAAACTTTATAGAGGTATGATAGGATCTTTACTGTATCTTACTGCAAGTAGACCTGATATTATGTTTAGTGTGTGCATGTGTGCTAGATATCAGGCTAATCCTAAAGAATCACACCTAGCTGCAGTTAAGAGAATTTTTAAATACTTAATAGGAACTAAGAACATAGGGCTATGGTACTCTAAAAAATCTAGCCTAAACTTAATAGGATACACAGATTCAAACTTCGCTGGATGTAAGCTTGATAGAAAAAGTACCAGCGGGTCTTGTCAATTTCTAGGAGAAAACCTTATCTCATGGTTTAGCAAGAAACAAAACTCGGTTGCATTATCCACTGCTGAAGCTGAATATGTGGCAGCCGGGAGTTGTTGTGCTCAAATCTTGTGGATTAAACAACAATTAGAAGATTATGGCATTAAACAAGATAAAATTTCCATTAATTGTGATAATACAAGTGCCATAAATCTAACTAAAAATCCAATTCAACATTCAAGAACTAAACACATTGAGATAAGACATCACTTCATAAGAGATCATGTATTGAATGGTGATGTGACACTCCAATTTGTTTGTACTGATAATCAATTAGCAGATATATTTACAAAACCCCTAAGTGAAGAGAGGTTTAGTGTGCTTAGGAGGGGATTAGGAGTGATTGATCCATCCTAGTGGTGGTTTTCACTAGAATAATTGATTTTGATGATTACAATGTGGTTAAAATAGAGTTTCTTTTCAATGATCATCAAATCAGATCATAATTAGGTGATTTTCCCTCATTTGGCACGATTATAGCATGAGTTTTAGGTGCGTGCCAAAGTTAGAGACGACTCGAGTAAGTTTCAGAGCCGGCTCCTAAGGGGGAGTCGACTCGCGCATTTGCGGGAGTCGACTCGCAAAGATGGCAGCTGAGGGGGAGTCGACTCGCACACTGTCGGGAGTCGACTCGAAGTCTACAGGCGCATAAGGAGAGTCGACTCGCGCATATTCTGGAGTCGACTCGAGGTCGAGTCGACTCGCGACTCAGGGGAGTCGACTCGCAGTCGGGATCCGACTTTTTAACCCTAGGTTTGTCGTTTCGCAAACACTTTTCTTTCAAGCCGCCACTGTTCAAAAAGCCCTAGAGCCGACTCCTAGGTCGTCCCCGATCGTCTCCAACCTCTGTTCGGTCGATTTTTCACCGGTTCTTAGGGTTTTCGTCCGTTCCTAGGTCGTCTCCTGTCCGTCCCTAGTCTCCTCCGTCGACCTTTCTCCGTCATTTAGGTGTTTCTTCCCGTTTAGGTCAAGATGCCTCGTAAGACCGTGGTTAGGAAGAGGTCCCGTCCCGAGGCCGGTCCCGAGCGGCGCTCCAAGGCGCGGCACGATCCCGCGAGGAAACCACCTCCGGCTCGTTCCCCGCCTAGGGCGGTTCCCGCAAGGCCGTTGGCCGGGAAGGCCGTCACCACCGGGAGGTATGTCGACTTTGACTATCTCTCCCGGGAAGGGTTCACCATAGGTGATAGGCTTAGAGCCCAGGGCCTAGAGTACTTCCTCACCTTGGACCTTCCCACTTACCCTGGCCTTGTTCAAGAGTTTTATAGTACCGTCCATCGGGGAGATGGAGGTATCGAGGGCACAGTAGTAGGTATCCCTGTGCGTGTCACGGAGGACCTCATTGCCCACATCCTCCACCTTCCATTAGTAGGGGTGGCTCCCGCACACCCTGAGGATAGAGATGAGGCCCTTACGGTCGTCTTAGGGCATCCACCTCAGTCCCCCCTAGACGAGGTATCTGCTAGCTCACTTCCTATTGAAGTGAGAATCCTTTTGAGTATTCTGTCCAGGTCCATCTTCCCTAAGACAGGAAGATTTGATTTTGTAAATGAGAGGGACCTAGCTATTATGTCTTACATTCTTCAGGACACCCCGGTCAACTTCTCCAAACTCATCTATAGGTATATGTGTGAGCCCCTAGATAGACCTAGGCTCACCCTCCCATACGGCATGATTTTTACTCTTCTCTTTAGGGAGTACGAGATTCCCATTCCTGAGAGGGAACCCTCTCGTGCATTGCGATGGACAGATCGCTTGTGTACGGGGACCATGCACAGGATGGGGTTTCGGAAGAGAGAGGGGGTATGGGTTAGGAAGTCTACCCTCACCGCTCAGACCACCAGACCTTCACCCAGTCCTGAGCCCGATTCAGACTACCCAGACCTTCCAGACCATCCAGACCTTCCATCCACTCCTCCTGTTCCTACCACCTCCGCCGGACCTTCCTCCTCGGCACCACCCTCTATGGCGGTCCGGATTGATCCTGAGCATCTCCGGGAGCTGCGACAGGAGATAGTCAGAGAGGTGAGGGATGAGCTGCTTCGGGAGCTCCGAGGTGCGGTGCCTGCTCCCACTCCTGCACCCGTATCTTCTCAGTTGGTCCCTTCCTTGACAGCCGTGACTGACATGACGGCTCATGTACGGGAAGAGATCTACAATGTCTGGAGTTTGGTCCAGGCCCAGTTCCACAGCATGAGTGAGGTCACGAGCTCCACTCGACAGATGTGAGAGGAGATAGGTCGTGACATGCACACCACCACCGAGGGGGCCGAGCGCTTGTCGAATGTACTCATCGACAAGCTGGACGCACTTCAGACATCGGTGACTGGGCTTCAGGCGTCGGTGACAGAGCTCTCCACTACACATAGCAGAGCCACCACGTCTATCATCACACAGCTTGGCTATGTCACAGATGCAGTCACCCTCCTCATGGAGCAGAGCCGATGGAGAGGAGGAGCACCATCCTCGAGAGGAGGAGCCACATCCTCGAGAGGAGGAGCCACATCCTCCAGAGGAGGAGATGCATCCTCGAGAGGGGGAGCTTCATCCTCGAGGAGGACATAGATGTGTTTGAGTTCTGTTTTGTATTGTTTTACTTTACTTATTGTATGCTCAAATCTACTTCAATTCATATCAATACAATGAGTAGACATCTTATCTTCAATTATGTGCCATTTGATGATTGGTTGTGCCATTGATTGTGGTTGATTACCTCCTGTTTGGTATGATGACAAAAAGGGGGAGAAATATGTATAAAATGTGTATAAGGGGAGAAATATGAAAAAATATGTAAAAAAAATCAATGAAAATAAATAAAAAGATAAACTCTTAAAAACACACACAAATTTGTTCTAAGTGGATTCGGTACCTCGAGGTTCATTATCTCTCTTTTGGGGCTCCTAATGGAGTAATCTCCAGAATCTATTCAAGGGATATTCGGAGATTAGCTGAATCCTACTCAAGAACAAATTGACAGATTTTCCCTCTAAAAACAAAAAATTCAGTTCAAAAACTTCAAAGCATTAAAAGAAAATTCAGAGAATCAAAACATAGTTGAATGCATATGTTGAGGGGGAGAATCTGAATTTTAATCAAGCTAAATCATTAATGACATATAAGCCAAACAATTGATTGCATAATATGAAGGCTTATATAATTCCAAATGAAAGGGGGAGCTTTAACTCCGAAATTTGTTGTTTCACTCCTTTCAAACTTGGATAAATTAAATTATCAGACATTTGAATTCATTTATGGATTTTATTTCATTATTTATTGAGCAAGTCATTTTACATATACTCAAAGTTTTGTCATCATCAAAAAGGGGGAGATTGTGGAGTGATTGATTAAAACCCCATTTGATTTTGATGAGCTCAAAGCATTTGAGTATATCTTGTGATTACTAATGAATTCAATTGAGTGTTTCAGTAAAAATCCTGTCCAAGTGTCTCTAGATTTGGTTCATAGTATTTTGGATAAGTTAAGAAGTCTGCTGAACCAAAGTCTGAGACTCGAGTCGACTCCCGAGTATCACGAGTCGACTCCAAGCGTATCAAGTTCACTGGCACGAGCTCGAGTCGACTCCAGACTAGTACGAGTCGACTCCGACTGAGAACAGAAAGAAGAACAGAAAGCCTCATCTCAGAACCTGTCAACGAGTCGACTCCTGAAGTGCGCGAGTCGACTCCAATGTTCAACGAGTCGACTCCAGGGTAGTAAGAGTTGACTCCAAGAGGTACACAAAGAAAAGGTCAGAGAGCATTTTATGGACTCTGAGATTCGAGTCGACTCCCGCAATATGCGAGTCGACTCCGAGACTGTGCGACCATCGACAGACAGAAAACCATGTTACTGCCTCTGAGATTCGAGTCGACTCCCAGACAGCTCGAGTCGACTCCAAGACAAGCTTCACGTCAAAAGGCAGAAGACCAACTTTCGGAAACTGAGAGCCGAGTCGACTCCAAGGAAGTTCGAGTCGACTCCAAGACTGGATGAGCCAAAAGACAGAGAATCGGGAGTTCGGGCTCTGAGATTCGAGTCGACTCCAAGGACAGTCGAGTCGACTCGAGTGGACAAAATTCAAAATTGGATCCACGGACTTCTGTGGATGAGCCGACTCCAAAATTGCCAGGTCAGCTCCAGAAGTTGGCGAGTCGACTCCGGGTCAAGACGAGTCGACTCCCAGTCGTGACGGCAACTTTAATTCAAATTTGGAACAGTTGCCGAGTCGACTCCGGAAAAGCTTGAGTCGACTCCCGCTACAGCCGAGTCGACTCCTGATCGCGCGAGTCGACTCCAACCCACCAACGGTCATATTGTCAGGCTGCGCAGAGTGTGCAGAACGGACAGAAAAAGCAGTGTAACGGCTAGTTTCCGTGGGGGTTGGCTTAAATAGCCACAGAAGACTGTAGCAAGGTAGAGAACAACCATTCCACTCCAAGCATTCAAGCTTTCAACTCTGCAACTTGTTCTTCAACGAAAAAGAGGGAAGATCTGCAATAACTGCATCCAACTACATCTTCTCAACATTAAAAGCTTCCTCCTCCTGCATTCAAGTCGACCACTCTTTCAAGAGGAGACAAGAAGTTCAAGAAGCCATTCCTCATCTCCGATCTAAAAGCGTTTGAGGCTTCTTAACCTTATTTATTGTTCATATTGTTTTTATCTGCTTTTTGAGAAGCTGTTTTCTGTTTTCTTTTACACACTGTATTTACTTGGTTCAATCGGGGGATTGAATCAAGGGGATTAAGGTTGGTTGGTGAGCCAAGTTAAAACCAACGTGTGTAAGGGTTTGATTGTGAGCCCGGGAAAACAATCGGGGTTGGTTCTAGTCGGTGAGCCTGGGAAAACCGACCGAGTTCGTTGTGAGCTCGTAAAACAACAAGTTTGGTTGTGAGCTTGCAAAACAACCGGCTGTAATCCAAGGGGGTTATAGAGAATTCCCAAGAGAGACTTGGGGAGTGGACGTAGGAGCAAGGGGTAGCTCCGAACCACTATAAAACTCTGTGTTTGCATTGGATTGTCTCTTCTCTTCTTCCTCTCACATCACTCACAGCACTTAGCATTAATTAAATAACTTGCAATAGTTTTTAATTAATCATCCATAACGTTTTAATTATTCAAATTAATTTAAAACCCAATTCACCCCCCCTCTTGGGTTGTCTATCTGGGCAACAGAGTCGACTCTCTCAGGAGATTCCAGAGGACATGTTTTTCGGTGATACAACTACGGAGTCGACCCCGAAGTCGCGGAGTCGTCCCCATGGAAAAAGCGCAAACATCCCGAGACGTCCCCGTAAAGTACCGAGCCGACTCTCTCAGAAAAATAGAAGAACAAGCATTCAAGTCGTTCTTCTTCAGAGACGTCCCTGTAAAAGTGCCGAGTTGACTCCAAACAACGTCAAGAGAAATTTTATACAGCCGAGACGTCTCGCGTCGAAGCGGAGACGTCCCCGGAGCGCCTGGAACGCGACTGACACACTTTTTCAGATAAATTTGAATTTCAAACGGTCATATTTTTGTGTCTAACGGATCTATTGCCTTTTGGGCTATAAAGGGAGCTTTTAAGTGCCTTCCAACAACTTCTCACCAACCCAACACAAGATCGTTCAAGAGAGAAGAAAGAAAAAGAGGTTCAAGGGAGTTAGAGCTTTCAAGAGGAGAAATCAAGTGCATTCAAGCTTTCCCATCTGATTTCGTGCTCAACTACTCACTCCCACTCGGCATTCAAAGCTCACATTCAAGCCAACGCGATCCACATCGGAAGAACCACCATTACCCACGCTTCCAACGGCTAAAAGGGTTCTTCCGGGTTTTATTATTTCTCATTGTTATATTCGCTTCATTAAGAGCTTTTAAATCTTTGTAAAACCTTTGTTTATTATGCTTGTTCTAGTCAAGGGACTTGGAACAAGGGATAGGCATCCCAAGCCTAGGTTAAATTGGGAGATTGTAGGGTTCGTTGTTAGCCCGGGGTAAAACAACGAGTTGGATAGTGAACTCGCAAAACTACCATACCGTAATCGCTGATTATAGTGGAAATTTCCAAAGGTGTTTGGAGAGTGGATGTAGGAGCAGTGGAAGCTCCGAACCACTATAAATCTTTGTGTGTTTGCGTTTGACTGTGATTGCTACTTTAAGTTTTACCTTTGCACATACACTTGTGTGTTTTGTTTTAATTAGTCAAAAAGTTTTAAAACACCCAATTCACCCCCCTCTTGGGTGACCATCTCTGGGCAACAAGTGGTATCAGAGCAGGTGCTCTGTGTATTTCTTGAAGACCTAACCGTCTTAGCCAAAGATCTAGATGGCAACACCCTTCAACAATGTTCCTGCTGAGGGGTAGGCAACCAATAGACCTCCACTCTTTAATGGGACAAATTATTCCTATTGGAAGACTAGAATGAGGATTTTTATTCAAGCACAAGATTATGCCTTGTGGAGGATTATAATCAAGGGACCACACGAACCATCTCACATGGTTAATGGCATTCAAGTTCCCAAACCTGAAGAGGATTGGGATGAGAATGATAGTAGGATGGTTCAACTCAATGCTAGAGCCATGAACTCATTGTTTTGTGCTCTAGATGTGAATGAATTTAATAGAGTCTCCACCTGTAGTTCCGCCAAGGAAATATGGGATAGGCTCGAAGTTACCCACGAGGGTATCAATCAAGTCAAAGAGTCTAAAGTGAACCTTCTAGTTCACAAATATGAGTTATTTAAGATGGAACCCAACGAAACCATTTCATGCATGTTCACACGCTTCACAGACATAATAAATGGTCTAAAGAATTTGGGCAAATCCTACACTAACCCAGAACTTGTGAGTAAAATTCTCAGGTCCTTGCCAAAAGCATGGAAAGCGAAGGTCACGGCGATCGTGGAAGCTAAAGACCTCAACACATTGGGACTTGAACAACTATTGGGCTCATTGATGACGCATGAGCTCACAATGAAGCAACATGAAGAAGATTTGCCGAAGAAGAAAACAATCGCACTCAAGGCTACTTCGAGTGTGTGTGAAGAAGAAAGTAGTGAGAGTGAAGAAGAAAGCGAAGATGAGGACTTGGGCTTAATAGTAAGAAAGTTTAAGAAATTCATGAGAAGAAAGAAACCCTTCCCAAGAAAGAAGTTTGGAGGGAGAAATGATTGGAAAAAGGAAAAAGAAAAAGAAAGAGACCCAATCATATGTTATGATTGCAAGAGACCGGGACACATCCGTTCCGAATGCCCTCAACAGAAGAAGCACTTTGGAAAGAAGAAGAAGAAGAAGGCGTTGAAAGCAACTTGGGATGATAGTGACACACCATCCTCCGAGGAAGAGAAGGAAAAGACCGCCAAATTATGCTTCATGGCATTTGAAGACGATGAGGTATGTCAAAGCTCAACCACAAATTTTACTTTAGAAGAATTATATGAAGCTTTCCAAGAGCTCATGAGTGATTGTAGTATGTTAGGAGCAAAGAATAAAGAATTAAAGGCCTCCAATCAAAAACTAAAGGATGACATTAAAAACCTATTGATTGAGAAGGAGAGCGTTGAAAATGTTAACACCATTGACCTAGAAAATAAAAATTCAAAGCTTAGCATTGAAAACGAAATGGCAAAAACACTAATTAAGGAATTAAATCTAAAAGTTAAATCCCTACTCAATAGTAATACCTCACTTACGCAAAATATCGAATCCCTTAAAAATGATAAGGAAGAATTGGTTAAAGAAAATTTGGTTCTTAAAAATGAGGTACATAAGTACAAACCAATTGTGGAGAAATTTACACTTAGTTCTGAAAAATTAAATCTTATCCTATCCAATCAAAGAGCTGTTTTTAATAAAGCCGGATTAGGATACAAAACTAGCAAACAACAAAAATATCTAAAGAACTTTTTTGTGAAAGCAGAAGATACCAAAACTGAAAAACCTACATGCTTTCATTGTGGAAAAAGTGGACATAAAGCCTATTCTTGCATTCAAAGAAAGATTCAATCTAACAAGAATACATTTGTAAAAGGTAAAAACACAACTAAAGTGTGGGTGCCTAAGGGGACCAACTACACTAACCAAGAAGGACCCAAGAAAACTTGGGTACCTAAGAGCTTCACATGATTATTTTGCAGGTATGCCTTGCAGCCGGGAGTAAAAAGAGAATGTGGTATCTTGATAGTGGTTGCTCAAGGCATATGACCGGTGACAAGAGCCTTTTCGTCACCTTGAAATCGAAAGAAGGAGGAGTAGTCACATTTGGAGACAATGCTAAAGGTCAAATCATTGGCGTTGGTAAAATCTCCATATCACCCTCCTCATTTATTGACAATGTATTGTTAGTTAATGGATTAAAACATAATTTATTAAGTATAAGTCAATTTTGTGACAAAGGCTTTAAAGTGTCTTTTGAATCTTCACTATGCATAATTAGTAGTCCAATTGACAATGAAATCATACTTACGGGACATAGGCGTGGAAATGTTTACATGGTAGATCTTGATGATCTCACCATGAAGGATGGCCAATGTCTTGTAGCCATGGATGCCAAAGTCAATGAGACTAGCTGGTTATGGCATCGTAGGTTAGGGCATGCTAGCATGGATTTAATTTCTAAATTGATTACAAAAGATCTAGTCAAAGGATTACCAAAAATAGACTTTGAAAAGAACAAAATCTGTGCTGCATGTCAACTAGAAAAACAAACAAGAAGTTTCTTTAAGTCTAAGAACATAGTCTCGATATCAAAACCCTTAGAACTAATTCACATGGATTTATTTGGACCTACTAGAACTGCTAGTCTAGGGGGTAAGAAATTTGGTCTTGTAATTATTGATGATTTTTCACGTTTTACATGGATTTCATTTCTTGCACATAAAGATGAGTCCTTTTCCGCTTTTATCAAGTTTCATAATAGGATTTCGAATGAACTTAATCTTAAACTAAAAGCAATTAGGAGTGATCATGGTACCGAGTTTGAAAATCAGTACTTTGAAAAATTTTGTGAAGAAAACGGTATCAATCACAATTTCTCGGCCCCTAGGACACCCCAACAAAATGGGGTGGTAGAAAGGAAGAATCGCACACTAGCAGATATGGCTCGTACCATGTTGTGCGAATCGGATCTACCAAAGTACTTTTGGGCTGAAGCAATAAATACTGCATGTCATATTTTAAACCGTGCTTTAGTAAGATCTATCTTAAAGAAAACACCTTATAAATTAATGAAAAATAAGAAGCCCAATATAAGCTATTTTCATGTTTTCGGTTGTCGTTGCTTTATTTTAAACAATGGAAAGGACAATCTAAGTAAATTTAGTGCTAAATCAGATGAGGGAATCTTCTTAGGTTATTCCTCATCTAGTAGAGCATACAGGGTCTTCAACAAGAGAACTCTCATTGTTGAAGAATCCATTCATGTTGTTTTTGATGAAGCTAATGGAGATTCTTCTAGAAAAGAAGAAGATAGTGATGCAGGTATACTTGAAGACAGAATGAAGGAGTTCTCTATACAAGACAAACAACTTGAGGATGAAGTCAAGGAAGATACGATTCAGCAAGATGAAGAAGATCAACCCCAAGCAAGAAATCAAGATCTTCCGAGGGAATGGAGGTATGCACATGGTCATCCAAGGGATCTAATCCTTGGTGATCCTTCACAAGGGGTAAGGACAAGATCCTCTCTAAGAAATACTAGTAATTATCTTGCATTCGTTTCACAAATAGAGCCCAAATCACTAGAGGAAGCCGAAAAGGATGAAAATTGGATAAATGCTATGCAAGAGGAATTAAATCAATTTGAAAGAAATCAAGTTTGGACTCTAATGAAAAGACCCCCTAATGTTTCAATTATAGGCACCAAGTGGGTATATAGAAATAAACTAGATGAAGATGGAATAGTAATAAGAAACAAAGCTAGACTAGTTGCCAAAGGCTATAATCAGGAGGAAGAAATAGATTTTGATGAAACTTTTGCTCCTGTTGCTAGGTTAGAGGCTATTAGACTACTTTTGGCATACGCATGCTTCATGGATTTCAAATTCTATCAAATGGATGTAAAAAGTGCCTTTTTAAATGGTTATATAATGGAAAAAGTTTATGTAGGACAACCTTCAGGTTTTGAAAACCACTTACATCCAGATTATGTTTATAAATTGCATAAAGCATTTTATGGACTTAAGCAAGCCCCTAGGGCATGGTATGAAAGATTAAGTAATTTCCTAATTGAAAATAAATTTAAAAGAGGAAATGTAGACAAAACCCTCTTCATTAAAAGAAAAGGGAATGACTTATTGCTTGTGCAAATTTATGTGGATGATATAACTTTTGGTGCTACTAATGATAGTCTTTGTCAAGAGTTTGCCAAGCATATGCAGGGAGAATTTGAAATGAGCATGATGGGTGAGCTCAACTTCTTCCTTGGGCTACAAATAAAATAATCAGAGGAAGGCATCTTCATCAGTCAGTCCAAATATATCAAGAAAATGTTGGAAAAATTCAAGATGAAGGATGCAAAGGAAATCAGCACACCCATGGGTTCAAGTTGCAAGCTTGACAAAGATGAAAAAGGTAAAAATATAGACTGCAAATTGTACAGAGGTATGATAGGCTCTTTACTTTACCTTACTGCTAGTAGACCAGACATATTATTCAGTGTTTGCATGTGTGCTAGATACCAAGCATGTCCCAAGGAATCACACTTGCAAGCTGTTAAAAGAATTTTCAGATATCTAGTAGGGACATCTAATGTAGGCTTATGGTATTCTAAACAATCTGACATAAATTTAATTGCTTATTCCGATGCTGATTTTGCCGGGTGCAAACTCGACAGAAAAAGCACAAGTGGCACATGTCAATTCTTGGGTGCTAATTTGGTTTCTTAGTTTAGCAAGAAACAGAATTCAGTTGCCTTATCCACAGCTGAGGCTGAGTACATTGCAGCTGGAAGCTGTTGTGCCCAAGTTCTTTGGATTAAGCAACAACTTGAAGACTTCGGTATCAAAATGGACAACATACCAATTAGATGTGATAATACAAGTGCAATTAATTTAACAAAAAATCCTGTCCAACACTCTAAATCAAAACATATAGAGATTAGGCATCACTTTATAAGGGATCATGTGCTGAAAAATGATGTGATGATTGAGTATGTATGTACTGAAAATCAAATGGCCGATATCTTTACAAAGCCCCTTAATAAAGATAGGTTCAACTTTCTAAGGAATGCTTTGTGCTTGTATGACCCTAGCAATTAGATTGAACTTGTAATGCAAAGCTTTGTAAGCTCTAGAAATACATGTGAATGCTATTCAAGCTAGTAATACACCTTAAGGTCACAAATAGCAAACCTAGTATCTATTAAGTGAAAGCATGAATCTATCTAAGTTAAATGACGAATTGTTTGACTTTCCGGAGGATGGTTACCCTCCCTTGGACTCTTCATGGAGATATTTTCAGAGCCTATTTCATAGGCATTCGAAACTTGGTCAAACATTCCTCATTTCAATATTTATAAATTCAAAAATCATTATAAAAACTTTTGTAGGATGTATTATTGAAGGGAAGGATCACAAGCAAACTCACTCTATATTCACCAAAAGAAATCAAGTTGATTATTGTGGTTGAATAAAATAAATTGAGAAAAGATAGAAATCAGTCTGAAATTTTTCAGTGCCGGAGACGTCTCTGGCAAATCACAGAGACGTCCCTCCGGCGAGACGTCTCGCATTAGTCGCGGAGACGTCTCGGGGACCGAACGAAAGTTTTTAAATTAGGTCGAAATAGCTCGAGCCGACCCGAGCTATCCTCTTTCGTCCCCAACGAAAAACCCTAGCCTCCATTTTCTCTCCACCACAAACCAAACCAAAATCTCCCCATTTCCCTAGAGTTTCCAATCCATGGCACCTAAGAGAGCTAGGCGAACGGGTGGCAGGCGTCCTAGGGTAGCAAACGACGACGAGGAACGGAGGGAAGAGCCTTCCGCGCCGTCTCCTCCGGTTGCTCCGCCAACCGTGACCCCTTCCTGTGCAAATCGCACAGTAACCACGGGTAGGTTCATAGATTTCCAGTTCTTAGCTAGTGAGGGGTTCTCTATTGGAGAGAGACTCCGAGCCCAAGGTTGGGAATACCTATGTACCCTAAACACATCAACCTATCCCGGCCTAGTTAGAGAAATGTTTAGCAACATGGCCTTAGGGGACTCGGGGTACACCGGATATGTCCGAGGGACATTGATAGAAATCAATGAGGATATTCTATCTAGCGTATTACAAATCCCTAAATACGGTGAGGCTCCGACCTCACATCCCCAAAGGGAGATTGCCCTAAACCTACTCTTAGGAAGAGAGGACTGCGGCCCTCTTGACGTAGTTAACTCCCAAGACCTCAATGCCGAGATGAGACTGCTTTTGAGCATTGTTAACCGGGTCTTGTTTCCAAAAACCGGTCGCTTCGATTTCGTTTCGGAGCGAGATTTAGCTATCATGCACCATATCTTGCTAGGGATTCTCCTAAACCTCCCTAGACTTATGTTAAACTACATCTCCATATGTCATAGGTACTCTAGGTTTAGCATACCATATGGGATGATCTTTACCTTACTGTTCAAACATTTCAAAGTTCCAATTCCAGAAAATGAGCCGGCAAAACCTTTAAGAAACACCGACTACTACAATGAAAGCACAATGCGTAGAATGGAGTTTCACAAGGTAGATGGATCTTGGGTTAAGGTCCCTAAAAGAAAATCCCAAACCTTAGAGCCTGAGATCCCACATCAGGAGCCCGACCACCACTCTCCTCCACATAGCCCTATGGCCTTCCCTGATGTACCTTCAAGCTCGGCTGGACCATCCACCTCTATGCCTCCTCCTCCTCCAGTCAGTGGGCCATTCACTTTATCAGATGAGCAGATGCACACCCTAGCATCTGTGATATGCCAGCAGATGAGGGAAGAGATGAGATCCATAGTCTCTGCTGAGCTGGCCCCCATCCGTACCTCACATGAAGCTCTCCTACAAGAATTGAAGGAAATCAAAGCTTAGGTAGAAGCTACAGCATCAGAATTGGTTCATGTGGGTACCATCCAAACTATAAGATCAATTGAGCTACAGGAGAAATTGAAGATCATATCAGATGGTCTTCAAGAGTTGACGAGCCCTGGAGGCAATGTGGGCACCGTGGCTGCCCAACTTAGAGGAAAAAATGAAAGGGCAAGTCTTGAGTTCGAAGCATTAGTGGCAGCCTTTCATCAATCTCAGGGAGATCAGTTTAGAACTCTACTGGATTCTATAAATGCATTTATAGAGGCTGCGGCTAGGGCTATTGAGCAACGTCGCCGTTGAAGGACATTTTGTAAACATCTAGGGTTCACTTTTTTTTTGTAAAATCCTAGGCTCATTTTGAAACCTCTTTTGTATTAGGAATCAATACTTGTAATGATTTCCTTTCTAACCTTGTAATGACTTCAAATGATTGCAATGATATATGAATGTCATACAATTCCTTTTGAAACCTTGTGTATGTTTCTAATTTTGAGAAATCAAACTTTGTGTATGTAATTCTGTGATGTGCCACAAAAAATCTCATAACATACCTTAAGTGTTCAAATTTGACACAACTTATCAACGAATATGAAACAGGGGGAGCACAACTTGTGATAACTACTTTTAAAAGGTCTGAAATGAATTCCAAAACAAAGGGGGAGTGAAATGTATGCTGAATTCATTAATAAAAATAACTTGGACAGAGGGAGCATAACTTGAATATCCTTGAGTGATTCATGATAATATGCTGAATTCTACTAGGAATTGTGTTTTAGGTACCTAAGAAAAATTTGTCTCCTTCATTGTTGATGACAAAAAGGGGGAGTAGAACCAATATATGGAGTGTATGGAGTAGAACCAATATATGGAGTGTATGGAGTAGAACCAATATATGGAGTATATGGAATAGAAAATAGAACAAATATATGGAATGCAAAATTTACACTCATACTTAAAAGTTGAATTAGAAAAGATAAAATTGAAGAATATTGGCTTTAAGATAATTGCCCTTCTGGAAAAGAAAGGGGGAGTCAAAAAATGCTTAGCTTTCAATTGTCTTCAGCATCAATATTTCATCAACTTACATCTTAACTTGATTCAAACTCAGTTGATATGCTAAAATTGCTCAAGAGCTACTAAGATCAATACTTATGCATAAGGATAGAACTGAAAGTTGACTATTTTGAATTATGCACGCTATATCTAGCTCTAACCAAAGCACAATACTTGTACATCTGATCAAATACTGTGTATATGTTTAAATTTCGAATTTTGCATATACTCAGTGTTTTGTCATCATCAAAAAGGGGGAGATTGTTGACCCCCTAATGAATTTTGATGAATACAAAATACTAGAGTATAATTCCACTTATCTTAACAATTTATTTGAGGAATTCAGGTGTTTTATTAAGAATATTGTTAAGAAATGTCTAGGCAAGTTCCCATATTTTTTAAGGATTTATTGAAGAATTTTTGAGTTGAAGAAAACAGATTAGGGACAGCCGAGACGTCTCCGGGTTATCTCAGAGACGTCTCTGGCACGAACAGGAAGAATTGGCACGTCTGGAGACGTCCCCGGCACCTGGCGAGGCGTCTTGCAGGGTCGGAGTCGACTCCTGACTCTGTGGAGTCGACTCTCTCAGAGGCGGCAGAAAGGCCGATTTCAAGGGATGCGCGCGAGTCGTCTCCGAAGGACGCGGAGTCGTCCCCACGAGTAAAAAGCGGACTTCCCGAGACGTCCCCAGAAAGTGCGGAGTCGACTCTCTCAGGGGATTCCAGAGGACATGTTTTTCGGTGATACAACTACGGAGTCGTCCCCGAAGTCGCGGAGTCGTCCCCATGGAAAAAGCGCAAACATCCCGAGACGTCCCCGGAAAGTGCCGAGCCGACTCTCTCAGAAAAACAGAAGAACAAGCATTCAAGTCGTTCTTCTTCAGAGACGTCCCTGTAAAAGTGCCGAGTTGACTCCAAACAACGTCAAGAGAAATTTTATACAGCCGAGACGTCTCGCGTCGAAGCGGAGACGTCCTCGGAGCGCCTGGAACGCGACTGACACACTTTTTCAGGTAAATTTGAATTTCAAACGGTCATATTTTTGTGTCTAACGGATCTATTGCCTTTTGGGCTATAAAAGGGAGCTTTTAAGTGCCTTCCAACAACTTCTCACCAACCCAACACAAGATCATTCAAGGGAGAAGAAAGAAAAAGAGGTTCAAGGGAGTTAGAGCTTTCAAGAGGAGAAATCAAGTGCATTCAAGCTTTCCCATCTGATTTCGTGCTCAACTACTCACTCCTACTCGGCATTCAAAGCTCACATTCAAGCCAACGCGATCCACATCGGATGAACCACCATTGCCCACGCTTCCAACGGCTAAAAGGGTTCTTCCGGGTTTTATTATTTCTCATTGTTATATTCGCTTCATTAAGAGCTTTTAAATCTTTGTAAAACCTTTGTTTATTGTGCTTGTTCCAGTCAAGGGACTGGGAACAAGGGATAGGCGTCCCAAGCCTAGGTTAAATTGGGAGATTGTAGGGTTCGTTGTTAGCCCGGGGTAAAACAACGAGTTGTGTAGTGAACTCGCAAAACTACCGTACTGTAATCGCTGATTATAGTGGAAATTTCCAAAGGTGTTTGGGGAGTGGATGTAGGAGCAGTGGAAGCTCCGAACCACTATAAATCTTTGTGTGTTTGCATTTGACTGTGATTGCTACTTTAAGTTTTACCTTTGCACATACACTTGTGTGTTTTGTTTTAATTAGTCAAAAAGTTTTAAAACACCCAATTCACCCCCCTCTTTGGTGACCATCTCTGGGCAACAAAAACAATGTCTTTACCCAAGCCGTAAAACTAGTGGAGCATTATTCATCATTATGATATGTATGGGTGTACAAGAAATAAGTGTGGGGGTGTCTGGATTTGTGGTATAGCTATGACTGGTGAAATGAAACGTATTTTCATTCTCAAATCGTGAGTTCCATAGTTGCTGTAATCAAAAAAAAAAAAGAAAAAAAAAGAGAGAAAAAGTAATGGAGGAAATCATTTTTAATGTACAAACTGTTTATGTTCATAATTCCTCCTACAATTCGAAAAAAAATAAAGGGATCTGTTTATATGTGATATATACAAAGGTGGAAGTTGTTGTGAAAGATCGTTCCCTGCTGCAAACGAAAAGTGTTCCTTTTGAACGATCTCTTTTTCAATACAAAAGTTTCACATGGTTTAAATGCTTTGAAGCCAAATTGAAGAAGCTGCTGAATGGAGTGATTGGTTTTACATGTCATATATGCTAGCTTGAGATGATTCATTTTTGCTCCACTAGTTTTGATGGCTTTTAAACTACATTCCCAAATATTTCCCACCTTGATCCTAAGCCCCATTACAACCCTTGAAAAGTCCTTATGATTCGTGTTATGCATGTGATCCCAGTGGTGGAGAATGAGAAGATATGCAAGCCTATGGTAGATTATTTCCATTGGAATGAATTTGAGCGAAACACATACCCTTCAAATATATGAGAGTCGAGTGTTTATTTCCGTAAGGGTCTATGTATTTAGCATTCCATTTTTGAGTGAAAATGCTTACTAAGTAATTATAAGTTGTTCAAGAATAGTTGTTATGAGTTTTGAAGAGCTTGGTTATTCTTTGTTGATGGCATTGCAACCTTGGTGTTTTCGGAAAAGTGAATTTGAGTTTTGCCCGAGGACGAGCAAAAGTTAAGTGTGGAGGAATTTGATGAGAATACAAAATGTCATATTTTTCTTTCTTAATGTTTAGTCTTGTATACTTATTTTATGCCTAAATGTACTCATTATTCTTATATTTTGATTTAGGATGCAAATGGAAGCGTTAAGTAAAAAACGAAGCTAATTAGATGATTTTGGACAGTTTCAACATTACTTCGTAATCTAAGCATAACTTTCTCATCCGAGCTCTGATTGAGATGATTCAAGATGCTGTGGAATGCTAAGAAAATGCTCGACAACTTTCATGTTTTGAGTTTTGATAGATACTGACTTTATCAAGGTCAAAATTGGTCTCGAAGTTGCTGCACGTCCTTAGCCTGCAATATGTGGATTTGACTCGGTCAATTTTCAGAAGTTTCCAGATTTGATGCACGAAAATCCCAGCTGGAAACACCACTTTCCCAGTTATATTAGGACTTTATTTTATTTTTCGTAATTAGTCAGATTTGAATATTTGTTAGGAGATTTTTTTGGAAGGGATAAAGGTGAAAGAAAGGGGGCTGCAAAGGGGGCTCTTTTTCTTTTCTCTGGGAGGACTCCTCTTTCTCTTTTCTCCTTGGAAGTTTGCATCCATGGCTCTGCGTGGCTAAAGTTTTTATTGGTCTAAGAAAACAAAAGCCTCGGAATCAATAAAACTGTGAGATCTGAATTTGTTTTCATTGTTCAATTCATGCTTTGATGTCGAATGTCCTTCTGTGCATATTTTCATGATTATTTTCATTTAATGACTAGGAGGCCTACTAGTTTATTATTAGTTGCAATCTACTGCTAGGTTAGATATCAAATCCGTAATTGTTTGATTCCTCTAATCTGTGAAGCAACTAAGATCTAATAATTTGCTGCGTCAGAAATTTTCAGATCTTAGGAAGAATACTCGGCTAAATCAAATGCAACCGCTTGTGTTTGTGTTGTTTAGTTTCATCGATCTCTCTAATTCTTAAGGCTGCTACTAGATTAAACCTTTAGCGCTTGTCTTGGGTTGTTTAGTAGTTAGGGTTAATTAGATCGCTTGTTTTTAATTAACTACAACTAAGAAGAGATAGAAAAATATTTCTATCGGTGGACATTCAAAGTGCAAATTGATATCTTTGCATCAATGATCAGTTGTAAAATTCCGATGGTGGATGTTGACTTAGACCAAGATTTGTTCTTTTGATTGATTTCAATACTTAAATCTGAATTCTTCTTTAGTTGTTTTATTATTTTCATTATACTCAAACCCCCCCCCTCCGTCCTTGTTCAAGTTGCATAAAACTAGGCTAGATACTCTCCATGGGAACGATCCTTACTCGCACTACTACATATATATTTTTAGAAGTATAGGTTTTATTTTTGGTTGCTTGCGACAGCACACCAGAAGGACCCGCAGACAGGGTTTCCCTTTGCCTCTGGTGAGAACCGAGAGAGAAAGAGACTAGATCCCGGGCGTTGGCAGATAACTTAGCTTGTGGCTTTGGCAGCGGGGGCAAAGCCGGCGGCTCTGATACCAAGTTGATGCAGCACAAGTGCGGGGAAAGAGGAGAAGAAGGAAGAACAAGAGAGGGAGAAGGAAGAAGAGGTTCTAGGGATGCAGGAAGAAGAGAAGGGGAGGAGGAGGAAGGAGAAGAATAAGATGTGGGGGAAAAGAAAGTTCTTAATCATTCATTAAAACCCTAATCATGAAAATAGTCCCTTATATATAGGGCCAAATAAACACAATTAACATAAAACCCCCTTACACAAAAATAACTCTCAATAAGCCCACAAATAGCACAAATAAGCCCTAAAATGCAAACAAGCCCAGATATAAAAATAAAATAAATATGCAAATAAACGGGTCTGACTCAATCCAGAGGCTCAGAATCATCTGGATGAAGGGCTCTGATGTCCCCATCACCAGGATTCAAGAATATTTGCTTCGCATCTATTCGGTCTATCCGGACGTCGGGTACCATTGCTAGATGGTCACATCGATTAGTGCAGGCAGTCATTTCTATACTATTGGCTTAGGTTCGAACCTATGAGGTCATATGCATAGAAGTTTTCTGATTGATCAAGATAGCTGATGGATGATTGAGAATCATTTAGGGATAATTTGGTCAATTCGATTGACAAATTATCCTATAAAATAATTAAAGTAATTATTGAAGCATTAATTAGTAATTAGATTACTAATAAACTCAATTTGATTGAGTAAATGGACTAAGGATGAGCCAAATTAAATTGGATTCAATTTTGGGTTAAATCAGGTTTTTCACCTGATTGGGGTCGACTCGAACTAAAGAGGAGTCGACTCGAGATGGGAGTCGACTTGAGATGGGCTGGAGTCGACTCTCTCAGAGAATCCAAAAGATGACATCTTCTATTTTTCCAGGTGGGGTCGACTCAAATTTTCTTGGGGTTGACTCGAAGCAAGTTGGGGTCGACTCGAGCTTTGAAGGGGTCGATCGCTGGGCGTATCAAGGGAAGAAGTTCTCTATTGTTTCAGCTGGAGTCAACTCGGGTCGACTTTGGAGTCGACTTGAGGCGATTTGGAGTCGACTCGAGATTAGGAAGGTCAACTCCTTCCAAGAATTCTGGAGCTCGCGGATGGGCTAAACTTGCAGGATTCGATCCAGAAGTAGTTTTTCAATGAAATCTGATAGGATTTGGATCATGGAACATGTGGAAAAATGGATAGATGATGATGGAAGATCATCACCATCCATTTCGATCCTATTTCACCCGCATGAACCAACTATTGTTTGAATTTTGAATTCAAATAAAGATAAGATCTATCTTGTTGCAACCATCCCCTTCATGCGCCAACAAGATACCAGATTTCATTTGAATTTCGAATTCAAATGATCAGATGGCGTGTCTATAAAAAGGAAGAGTTTCAAGTCGCCGATATGGATGAAACCATTGAATAAAATTCAGCCTTCATCTCCCCCATTCCATTTCCTCTAAGTCCATCTCACCATAGCTGATGAGGATCCCTGATAAGAGCTTCTAGATCAGATCTAAGTCCTTTTCAATTCCTATAAACCATTCCTCCAAGTTCTTCCAAGAAGGCGAATCAAAAGTTAATAGCGTTGGGAAGATCAAAGTTCAGCAAAGGATGATCCTGCACAAGCTAGCACTTCCGTGGGATTGGATCACTCAAGGAGCTTCACGTGGATTACTCGTAGAGGCCAGACAAGTATGTGGCTATGAAGCTCAAGCATCAGAACCATTACTTTCAGATTTCATAAAGGTATGAATCTAGATCCAAAGTTGTATCACTTATAGATTCCAATCTCCGAGGGTTAAACCTCTTTTGGGGCTCTTCATAGAGTAATCTTCAGAGCCTATTCGATGGGCATTCGAAGATTAGTTAGGTGTTAGTAGAACTTAATAATCTCATTTTAGATCTGAAATTAATTATGCAATGATTTTAGCATAATCGTTTAAACGATCCCCGCATATTGATCATGAATACTTGTAGTGGTACTTTGAAATTTGATTTCTTATGCATGCTAGAATTAAAATGTTTAATTTGGTTTTTTCACTGTAATTTTCAAAATTAAAAGAACTACGTGTGGCTTCATCCCCCTTATGAATGGATACGTAGGCAACCTAAACAGGTATAGCCATTGATTCTAAAAAAGTTTTAAATTTCAGCATGCTATCACTACTAGGCCAAGAAGAAGGTAAGGTGTCCCTATGAGGTGTCCGATGAGGTGTCCTGCCGGGTCACATGTCATACATGCAAGAAAAAGAGATGTCCTGCTCCGCCACGTGTCATGCATGCAAAGGGGTGAGGTGGCCTGGAGGGCGATGTCATGAATGACCTCATGAGGTAGATGAGGTCATGGATGACATCAGGAGGAGTGTGAGGTGTCCAGGCCCGCCACATATCACACATGTAAGCAAAAGAGGTGTCTTGCTCTGCCACGTGTCACGCATGGAAGCAAAAGAGGTGTCCTGCTCCGCCACATGTCACACATGCAAGCAAGAGAGGTGTCCTGCTCCGCCACGTGTCACGCATGCAAAGGGGTGAGGTGGCCTGGAGGGCGATCGGGATGTGGGTCCCACATACAGTATGTGGGTCCTACATAAGCATGATCTGGGTCCCACATACAGTATGTGGGTCCCACATAGGGAAGGAAGTCCTAGTCATACTAGGATCATAATTGATTTTAATCCAATTTGACTCAAGTCAAATCTGATTTGGTTAGGGGCAAATTAGACATTTTCACCAAACCAATTTTGGTGTCAGTTATGATTTTACCAATTTCAAATCATATTTGAATTTGGTCAAGCCCAATCTCTATTACTCAATCAAATTGAGTCTAATCAGTGATCCAATCACCAATTAACTTCTCCAAGCAACAATTGCTTAGGGCAATCAGTCAATCACATTGACTATTTTACCTCTAGACGATTCTCAATCGTCAATCAGCCATTTGATCAATCCAGAAACTTCTAAGCGTGTGACCTCACATGTTCGAACCTAAGCTGGTAGTACAAGAACACTTTCTGCACTAATCGAAGTAACCATCTAGCAATGGAATCCGACGACCGGATAGGCCGAATAGATGCAAAGCAACATTCTAGAACCTATGGACTATGGTTACCGCATAATTCATCCTCTTGACCAGAAAATGCCTAGGATGGGTTCAGAGTCTGTCTACCCTGAAACGATCCATCCAAAAATATGTTTCAATTCAATAAGTCAAGTGATAGTGATTTGACTTTTTCTGGCTAGGGTACTACTTAATTGAAAACACAAGGCATTCACCCTTATTTCTAAGGAAGGTCAATCCCATCTTGATCTGCAACTGACTACCACAAGTACTTGACTGGACCCAGAAACCTTCCATCGCTGGATTAGAAATTCAGGTAGTCCAACACCAAAGTATAGTGAGTTGCTTGCAAGCCACCGGTTGCAATCTCAGGTCTAAAGGATACATATACCCATATCCACTCGAAACAACTCTTGACAAGAGAGAGTCCGTCAATTGGTCACGTTCAGTGAACGTACACTACCATTCACCTGTATACCATACTAGTATCTCTATACTCTTTGGTTTGGAAGACAACCAACAAATATGATACACAGTGACTTACGCCCGATAATACTATCGTCCTGTTAATAGTATATCATACGGTCATAAATATTTAAGGACCTGTGTGACAAAATCATATTTCATTACACAAAGCAGTCCTAAGGACTTCATCACATCGGAGTTTGTGAAGATGTTCTGGTGATGAATAAATACCATGTTATTTATAATTGATTCAAATACATTTACAATCAACAATTGATTGGATTTAGGACACAATTCCCAACAACAGGGGCATTGGAAGAGGAATTATCCTCAATACATTGCCTCTCTTGACTCGAACAGGCCAAAGAAAAAGATGTAATCTGTTGCAGATCAAGGTACTTATATTATAACACCTTGAAGTTTCTCAATTTGTGATAATTCGACCTAGGTATTGGATACCGGAAGTCCTTTTAATATTTGTAATTCGTTGCAGGGACTACAGGTCAATGAGAGATTTGGAGAAAGCGAAAGGTTCCTAAATGTTGGAGATGGAAGATCAGTTCCAGTTCTAGCTTTAGAAATTCTAAAACTTGTATTCAATTCTCAAATAATAGTCTTAAGTGATGGTCATTTTTGTCCTTCTTTTCTATTGAATGTAATTTCTGCAGGCTTTTTAGCCAGGAACGGTTATGAAATTTCAATAAAAGAAAATTACTCTGATATTGTTATGAATGGTGTTACTGTAATGCATAGACAATTGAGTAATGAAATTTACATATTATCACAGCCTGTTAATGTAATGTACAAGTCAAGTAAGCGCCCTAGAATAGATAATATCACAGATGTCTACCTTTGGCATAATAGGCTAGGTCATATTAACAAGAACAGGATGAACAGGTTAAGTAAAGAGGGAATCCTCAATGTTAATGATTGTGAATCATTGACAACCTGCGAGTCATATCTTTTTGGTAAGATGACCAAATCACCTTTTACCAAAAAAAATGAACGAGCCAGTGACTTATTGACCCTTGTACATTCTGATGTATGTGGACCAATGAGCACAAATGCTAGAGGTGGGTATTCATATTTCATTACGTTTACAGACGACCTTTCTAGGTATGGTTATGTCTATTTAATGAGATATAAATCTAAATCATTTGAAATGTTCAAATTATATCGTAATAAAGTAGAAAAACAAACCGAAAAGAGTATTAAAACTCTTCGATCAAATCAAGGAGGTGAATACATCTCCAGTGATTTTTTGGCATATCTAGGAGAAAATGAAATTCTCTCCTAATGGACTCCTCCTGGTACACCACAATATAATGGTGTGTCAGAAAGGAGAAATCGAACTCTATTAGATATGGTTCGATCCATGATTGGGTTTGCTGATCTGCCCATATCCTTTTGGGGATATGCACTTGAGTCAACCTGTTATATACTTAATAAGGTTCCAAGTAAATCTGTGAATAAAACACCACATGAGATGTGGACAGGACGGAAACCGGTACATTCTCACCTTAGAGTTTGGGGGTGTCCGGCTTATGTCAAACGTTTAAAAGCAGACAAACTTGAAGCCAAGTCTGACAAATATTTCTTTGTCGGTTATCCTAAAGAAACTAAAGGATATTATTTCTACCTTGCTGAAGAACAAAAGTTGTTCGTAAGCAATAGAGCTGTATTCTTGGAGAAGAAATTCCTTGGAGAAGGAAGTAGAAGCTCTAATATAAAACTTAGAGAAGTTCAATATGCAGAAGACCCAACACCATCCACTGAACCTATTGAGTCAGATTTGATTAGATCAGATCCCGAACCCATCTTAGATGCACCATTAAGATGATCAAGTAGAGTACCATATCTACCGGACAGATACTATGATTTCTTGATCTGGGACGGGGATCTTGTCGAACTTGATGAAAACGATGAGGATCCGATCACCTATATGGATGCTATGCAGAGGCATGACTCTGATGCATGGCTTAGTGTTGGAAATTGTATCCTAAATATCAATCATCAGTATATTGATGATTGAATTTTGTAAATGAATTGACAAATTAATAAAGTGTTATTTAGCATTATTTATCATTTCATCTTCAAATGAACTCTTATATAATAAAGTCCTTAGGACTTATGTTATGATAAAGGAGGATTTATCTTTGAGTCCTTAAACTTGTTCGCGACCAAATAATATGTTGTTACTAGGACGACAACATTATCGAGATTAGGTCGTTGTGTGACATATACGTTGGTTGTCCTCTTAACCAAGGAGTGTGGAAACACTGGTATGCCACACAGGTGAAGTGTAGGAGTACATTTCACCAAACGTGACCAATTCCGAAACGCTCTACTGTCAAGAGATGTTCCAAGTGGATATGGGTATAAGTTTGGCCCTCTGATCTGAGATCGCAACCTGTGGCTAGCAAGCAACTCACTGTACTTTGGTACCGGACTACCTGAATTTCTAATTCAGTGACGGAAGGTCACTGGGTGCAGTCAAGTACTTGCGTGGTCAGTTATGAGTCGAGATGGAATTGACCCCTTCTGTAAACAGGAGATAATGTCTTGTGATTAATTTAGCAAAATCTTGGCCAGGGTAATCCCAATGAGGAGTCACGGGATATCTAAAGTTAATCACATAATGGATGTACTAATTATAGGGTTGACAGTGAGCTCTAAGTCATCGTGGCATTAGGAGTCAAAGGGATTGAATTATACAGTAACCATAGTCTAGGGTTCCAGAATATTTGTTTTGCGTATATTCGGCCTATCCGAACGTCGGATACCATTGCTAGATGGTCACATCGATTAGTATAGGAAGACGTTTCTATACTACCGGTTTAGGTTCGAACCTATGAGGTCACACGCATAGAAGTTTCTAGGTTGATCAAATGGCTGATTGATGATTAAGAATCATTCAGGGATAATTTGGCCAATTCGATTGACAAATTATCCAAAGCAAAAGTTGCATTAAAATAATTATTAAATTATTGGAGGATTAATTAGCAATTAGATTGCTAATGAACTCAATTTGATTGAGTAATTGGGCTTAGATTGAGCCAAATTAAATAGGATTCAATTTGGGCTGCATCAGGGTTTGACCTAATTGGATTGGGTTCAACCCAAGTAGATTGAGCTTGACCCAATTGATGGGACTTGACCCAATTGGATTGGGCTTGATCCAAATCAATTATAAAACTTTATTTAATGAGGATTATGAGTCCAAATAATCAGAATTGGATAAGAAGAAGAATTCCTAATTTTAGGAACCCATCCTTATCTTCTTGAAAAAAAATGATACCTTAATTTTTCCCCAATATTTTCCATGCCTATCCTCTTTATTTTTAGCCAAAAATTGGCATGAGAAGAGAGGAGGTGTGGGGCTATATTTTCTAACAAAATGGTGCCTTAAATCTTCCTAAAACGATTTAGATGAATTTCCTAATTTGTAGGGATTGCATGGCACATGAAATAGAGTGGTCTACGGCTGAACTTTGGATGCATGAATTTCTATCTTTTAGGGATTCAAAATACACAAAATTTGGATATGTTTATCTCCTCTTAGCTTCAAACCACCAAAATTTTTTGGGAATTTTATCAGCCAAATTTATTGGCTAAATTAGGTGTGATACGTGGGGGGGTCTTTTGGCTATAAGAGACCCCCATGCCTTGGGTTCAACATATACTATATTTAGAGGTTTCAAAAAATTCTGAAATAATTCTCTAAGGGTCTCCGTCCCTTCTTATCCTTCTTCCTCATGTTCATCCTCCATCTTTTTGAAGAACAATCAAAGGTTGTGTTTAGAAGGAGAAAGCTTCAGCCATTGCAGCATTCCTGCGCGAGCTAGCACTCTTGCGGAAGATGATCTACCTAGGGCTTCGCGTGTACTTCTCATAGAGGCCATTTGTGTGCGTGGCTGTTAAATCAAAAATCAGATCCACAAGTTTCTTCCATCATAAAAGGTATTAATTCTATATTAATCTTTTATTTTAGAGTCAGGGTCTAGGTCCGATTCCCCGAAGTTTTACCCTCCTTTGGGGCTCCTCACGGAGTTATCTCCAGAATCTATTCGATGGATATTCAGAGATTAATCAGAATAGAGTATTTACCTTTCAGATTTGATAGTTAATCATGCATAATATTTTAGCATATTTGTTTAAACGATTTCGGCATAATCCTATGTGTTCTTATAATGCTATTTTCTAGATTTGATCTTGTAAGCATGCACGAATTAAATTGTTTGATTCAATTTTTTTGCTGCATTTTTGAAACTTAAAAAGAACTACGTATGGCCTGATCTCCCTTATGAAGGGGTACGTAGGCAACCCGATCAGGTTCAGCCATGGTTTTCAAAAAAAAAAATTAGCATGCTTAACACCGAAGAACCTAGAATTCATTTTCAGTGGTATCAGAGCCAGGTTTATGTTTAAACTTTTATGTTTTAATTCTTGCAATTAAATATAAAATCATTAACATGTTTAGATTAGATCTAAAGCATTTTTTATGATTGATTTAATTACTGATTATGCATGATTAAGTAGATCTGAAATTTTGGATGCATATGATGCATGTTTGTGTTTGAATTAGTAATATGAATAAATCTGAAATCATAATATTGTTTAGATTAGATCTAAATAAAGTTTATGATTCATATGATCTCTGATTTTAATGAACAAATCAGATCTAAAAATAAAAGTGAAAAAATAAATACATAAGATGTATGTTGTTTGAGTTAATTCATGTTGTTATGTATATGTGATGCATGAACAAAAAACATAATGACTTAAACATGAATTAAATCTGATTACATGTGATTAATTACAAAAACTCAGATCTAAAAATATGTTTTAAGAACTAAAAGATTGTAATTAATATGTAATTAAAAAGAAATATGCAATTATCAAAACTTTCATAAGTCTATACTTAATTGAGAATTAAGTGTAATGAAATAGAATTGTGACTCAACTAATTGACATTGCATAATTCTTTGGGCATATGGGTTAGCTTGAATCATGTTCTTAGGATTGGGTTAGACCTAAGGTTAGAATCATTTATGGACTAATAGAATTAATTAATCAAATCTAATTAAGTAGTAACTAGATTAGGTCAAGGAAATTCTAGGTCAATTTACAGTAGTTGTAGATGGATCAAGTCCATGTCTTTGATTAGACCAAGATGGAACTTGATTTAGTCTCAGAGGTGTAGCCGAGTCATTTGAGTAATCAAATCGAAATTGATTAACCAATCGGTGTCTAAGGTAAGTTTGGCAGTTTTGACCGGTGGTTTTTAATGATTCGTCTTTGTCGAGTTAATAGCATATCCTTTCCACCGATCTCACTTACCTGGCCGACATGGTCAATCACATTTTGATTTGATCACTTAATGATTCGAGTTAGCCCATGCCTATAAGGAAAATCAGTTTAACTGATTTAGGTGCCTTCTTTAACCAGATTTAGTCTAATCTGATTTGGTGAAGTCAGTGGGAGAAATTAGACTAACCGGATCTTCTCATCTATCTTAATTATGAGATCCTCTAAAATTATTAGGTCCTTAAAATGAAATGGTTATGGGGATAACTAGGTCATAGCCTCCCATTAAGTTGGGTGATAATGGGTCCAATGTTTTGATAATTATTGGAGGCGCCACACGCCTGGTACTTATCAAGCATTGAAATTGTCATTCAATATATGATGAGTTAAGTGTACCTTTAATAGGCGGTCAAGTGAGCCGAGCCACACTCGGGCTTGGTCGTCTATTAGTTGATTAGACTTAACCCTATCATTTAATGGTTGGACCTGACTAGGGTATTCAGTGGAGGCGCCACATGCCTGCCAAAGAACTTAGGGCAAAATTATCACTAGAAGTTGCTTGGTGAAGCAACTGGTTTAGAACCTACCAATAGGTGCATATGGGTTAGCCGAGCCACACTCGGGCCTATATGCGATCTATTGGGTTCTAATGCCCACTAAAAAATTAAGAGTAATTTTTTGAATTGGAGGTAGAGGCTACCAATTTGTATAAAATAGTGGGAGTACCTTTAGACTAAAGTCCAAGTCTAATGTGTTTAGTCAATTCATATACTAATAGCCAAATTTTGTTTTATATAGAAATAGCTACTAATTTGTCACTTCGCTTATTATTGGATAATGACAAGTTGATTGGTCCCAACTTCAATAATTGGTATAGGAAACTGAAAATTGTGCTAGAGCATGAATGAATCCTTTATGTGATAATAGATCCGGCACCTGAGCAGTCCGCTGCTAATGCACGGCGTACGGTCAGAGACACTTATCAGAAGTGGCTTAGTGATCATATCACTATCCGTTACATTATGCTCGCTGCAATGAATGATGAGTTTAGTAGGCGTTTTGAGAATGTACAGCCGAAAGACATCATTCAAGTGTTGAATGAATCATTCGGTATTCCTGATGACGTTGAAAAGCACAAGACTAGTTGTACTATTTTCAGTGCACGTATGAAGGATGGGGCTTTGGTGACCGATCATGTATTGTACATGATTGAGTTAATCGAGCACCTAGGCACTCTCGGATTTCCTCTACATGATCAATTGGGGAAGGATGCTATACTGAATTCTCTTTCTGGTTCGTACTGCCCATTTCTCACCAACTTTCGTATGATGAAACTAGTAATAAATTATCACCAATTGTTGAGTTTACTACAAACTTTTGAGAAGGATCACCAACTTCTAAAAGGGTCGGTGAATTTAGTGGGAGGTTCGTCCAGGGGTCGTGGTACCTTTAAGAAAGAAAAGAAGAAAAATAAAAATCAAAAGAAAAAGGTGCAATGTGCTAAGCCAAGTCAGATCAAAAAGATTAAGGCTGACCACAATCTGGAAGAATACTTCTATTGTAAGAAGCAGGGGCATTAGAAGAGGAATTATCCTCAGTACCTTGCCTCACTTGACCCGAACAGGCCAAGCAAGAGAAAAGGGCAATCAGTTGCTGATTAAGGTATTTATATGATAACACCTTGTAATTTCTTTATATGTGATAATTCGACCTGGGTATTAGATACTGGAAGTCCGTTTAATATATGCAATTCGTTGCAAGGACTTCAGGTCAATGAGAGATTTGGAAATAGTGAGAGATTCCTGAATGTTGGAGATGGAAGATCTGTTCCAATTCTTACTTTATGAAATCTCAAACTTGTTTTCAATTCTTATGTAGTTGTCTTGAGTGATTGTCACTATTGTCCTACGTTCTTATTTAATATAATTTCCGTAGGCCTTTTGGCCATAAACGGTCATGAAATCTCAATAAAAAAATGTTCTTATGATATCATTATGAATGGTGTTACTGTAATACATGGACAATTGAGTAATGGCATATACATTTTGTCACAGCCTATTATTGTAATGTACAAGTCAAGTAAGCACCCTACAATAGATAATATCATGGATATCTACCTTTGGCATCATAGGCTAGGTCATATTAATAAGAACAGGATGAACAGGTTAAGTAAAGAGGGAATTCTCAATGTTAATGATTGTGAATCATTAACAACCTGTGAATCATGCCTTCTTGGTAAAATGACTAAATCACCTTTTACTGAAAAAGGTGAACGAGCCAGTGACTTATTGACCCTTGTACATTCTGATGTATGTGGGCCAATGAGCACAGATGCTAAAGGTGGGTATTCATATTTCATTACGTTCAAATTGTATCATAATGAAGTAGAAAAACAAACTGGAAAGAGTATTAAAACTCTTCGATCAGATCGAGGGGGTGAATACCTTTTCAATGAGTTTTTGACATATCTAAGAGAGAATGAGATTCTCCCAATGGACTTCTCCTGGTACACCGCAGTATAATGGCGTATCAGAAAGGAGAAATCGAACCCTGTTAGACATGGTTCGATCCATGATGGGGTTTGCGAGTCTGCCCATATTCTTTTGGGGATATGCACTTGAGTCAGCCTGCTACATTCTAAATAAGGTTCCAAGTAAGTTGGTAAATAAAATACCACATGAGATGTGGACTGGACGTAAGCCGATGCTCTCTCACCTCAGGGTTTGGGGGTGTCCGGCGTACGTCAAACGTTTAAAACAGACAAATTTGAACCTAAGTCTGACAAATATTTTTTTGTCGGTTATCCTAAAGAAACTAAAGGATATTATTTCTACCTTGCTGAAGAACAAAAGTTGTTCGTAAGCAATAGAGCTATACTCTTAGAGAAGGAATTTCTTGGAGAAGAAAGTAGAAGCTCTAATGTTGAGCTTAGAAAAGTTCAACATGTAGAAGACTCGACACCATCTACTGAACCAGTTGAGTCTGAATTTATTAGATCAAATCTAGAACCTATTTTAGATGCACCATTAAGGCGATCAGGTAGAGTACCACGTCAGCCAGACAGATACTATGGTTTCTTAGTTCGGGATGGGGATTCTGTCGAACTTGATGAAAACGATGAGGATCCGATCATCTATATGGATGCAATGCAGAGGTATGACTCTGATAAATGGCTTGGAGCCATGCAATCCAAAATGGAATTCATGAAGGTCAATGATGTATGGACATTAGTTGACCCACCTGAAGGGATAAAACCCATAGGGTGTAAGTGGATTTTCAAAAAAAAATGGGGCGCAGACAGAAATGTGGAGACCTATAAAGCCCGTCTGGTTGCCAAGGAATATCGCCAACGTTATGGTATTGACTATGACGAGATGTTTTCTTCCATGGCAATGCTCAAGTCCATTCGGATTATGCTTGTGATAGCAGCACTTTTAGATTATGAAATCTGACAAATGGATGTAAAGACCGTCTTTCTAAATGGAGATTTAGAAGAGGAGGTGTATATGATGCAACCTGAAGATTTTATATCTGCAGATGAGTCTAAGGTGTGCAAGCTTCAAAAATCTATTTATGGATTAAAGCAAGCTTCACGAAGTTGGAACATACAATTTGATAAAGTGATCAAATCATATAGCTTCATTAAGAATGAAGAGGAACCTTGCATTTATAAATGGGCTAATTGTTCAGTTATTATATTTTTTGTTTTGTATGTGGATGACATTCTTCTAATCGCGAATGACATTCCTACATTACAAGAAATAAAGGTTTGGCTATCATCTCAATTTGTCATGAAGAATTTGGGAGAAACATCTTACATCCTAGGGATGAAGATCTATAGAGATAGATCTAGAAGATTGCTTGGATTATCTCAATCCACATACATTGATACTATACTGAAGAGGTTTAGTATGATTAATTCCAAGAAAAGCTATCTTCCGATGGGCCATGGAATTAACCTCTCTAAAAGAAATTGTCCGACAACCCCTCAAGAAAGAGATAATATGGATAGAATTTCATATGCTTTGGCAGTGGGATTTATAATGTATGCCATGACATGTACTAGACTAGACGTGGCATACTCGCTAGAAGTAGTGAGCATATACCAATCTGATCCAGGTAGCAACCACTGCAAGGTTATAAAAACCATCCTTAAGTATTTGAAAAATACTAAGGACCAGTGGCTTGTCTATAGTAATTCTGACTTAAAACTTGAGGGATATACCGATACAAGTTTTCAGTCAGATCAAGATGATAGCAAGAGCGTGTCGGGTTATATCTTTACTCTTAAGGGTGGTGCAATCTGCTGGAAGAGTTTCAAGCAGCACACAGTGGCAAATTCTACAGAAAATTGATACAAAAGAAAATATGGCTAACCCATTTACCAAAGTTCTCGGCATCAAAGAGCTCAACGAACACAAGTCGAAAATGGGTATTAGATACTGTGTCGATTGGCTTTAGGCTAAGTGGGAGTTGTTGGGAATTGTATCCTAAATGTCAATCATCAGTGTATTGATGATTGAATTTTGTAAAATAAATTGACAAATTAATAAAGTATTATTTGGTATTATTCATTATTTCATTGTATATCTTCAAATGAACTCTTATATGATGAAGTCCTTAGGACTTATTTTATGATAAAGGAGGATTTATCTTCACGTCCTTAAACCTGTTTGGGACCAAATGATATGCTGTTAATAGGACGACATCATTGTCGAGATTAGGTCGTTGTGAGACATATACATTGGTTGTTCTTTTAACCAAAGAGTGTGGGGACATTGATATGTCATACAGGTGAAGTGTAGGAGTACATTTCATTGAACGTGACCAATTTTGGAATGCTCTACTGTCAAGGGATATTTCGAGTTGATATGAGTGTAAGTATCCCTCAGACCTGAGATCACCACAGTGATTAGCGAGCAACTCACTGTACTTTGGTATCGGACTAGCGGAAATTCTAATTCTGGGATGGAAGGTTACTGGGTGCAGTCAACTACTTGCAAAATTGGTGTGAGTCAAGATGAAATTGATCCCTCCTAAAAATATGAGATAATGCTTTGTGTTTAATTTAGCAAAATCTTGGCCAAGATAATCCTTGTGATGAGTCACAAGATTTCTAAAAGTTGATCATATAGTGGATGTACTGATTAGAGAATTGATAGAGCTCTGAGGTCATCCTAGCATTAGGAGTCAAAGCGATGAATTATACAGTAACCATAGTTCTGGATTCCAGAATATTTTCTTTCAATATATTTGGCCTATCCGAACATCGGGTACCATTGCTAGATGGTCACATCGATTAGTGCAGAAATTCATTTCTGTACTATCGGCTTAGGTTCGAACCTATGAGGTCACACACATAGAAGTTTTCTGATTGATCAAGATAGCTGATGGATGATTAAGAATCATTCAGAGATAATTTGGTCAATTCGATTGATAAATTATCCTATAAAATAGTTAAAGTAATTATTGGAGAATTAATTAGTAGTTGAATTACTAATAAACTCAATTTGATTGAGTAAATGGACTAAGGATGAGCCAAATTGAATTGGATTCAATCTTGGGTTAAACCAGATTTTTCACCTGATTGGGGTCGACTCGAACTAAAGAGAAGTCGACTCGAGATGGGAGTCGACTCGAGATGGGCTGGAGTTGACTCAAACTAAAGAGAAGTCGACTCGAGATGGGAGTCGACTCGAGATGGGCTAGAGTCGACTCTCTCAGAGAATCCAGAAGACGACTTCTTCTGTTTTCCTAGGTGGGATCGACTCGAGTTTTCTTGGGGTCGACTCGAAGCAAGTTGGGGTCAACTCGAGTTTTGAAGGGGTCGACTCGCTGGGCATATCAAGGGAAGAAGTTCTCTATTGTTTCAGCTGGAGTCGACTCGGGTCGACTTTGGAGTCGAATCGAAAGGAAAGGAGTCGACTCGAGATCGGGAAGGTCAACTTCTTCCGGGAATTCTGGAGCTCGCGGACGGGCTGAACTTGCGGGATTCGATCCAAAAGTGGTTTTTCAATGAAATTTGATAGGATTTGGATCGTGGAACATATGGGAAAATGGCTAGATGATGATGGAAGATCATCACCATCCATTTCGATCCTATCTCACCTGTATGAACCAACTATTATTTGAATTTTGAATTCAAACAAAGATAAGATCTATCTTGTTGCAGCCATCCCCTTCTTGCGCCAACAAGATACCATATTTCATTTGAATTTCAAATTCAAATGATCAGATGGCGTGTCTATAAAAAGGAAGAGTTCCAAGTCGCCGATATGGATGAAATCATTGAATGAAATTCAGCCTTCATCTCGCCCATTCCATTTCCTCTAAGTCCATCTCGTCATAGCTGATAGGGATCCTTGATAAGAGCTTCTAGATCAGATCTAAGTCCTCTTCAATCCCTATAAACCATTCCTTCAAGTTCTTCCAAGAAGGCGAATCAAAAGTTGATAGCGTTGGGAAGATCAAAGTTCAGTAGAGGACGATCCTGCGCAAGCTAGCACTTCCGTGGGAATGGATCACTCTAAGAGCTTCGCGTGGATTACTCGTAGAGGCCAGACAAGTGTGTGGCTACGAAGCTCAAGCATCAGAACCATTACTTTCATATTTCATAAAGGTATAAATCTAGATCCATAGTTGTATCATTTATAGATTCTAATCTCCGAGGGTTAAACCTCTTTTGGGGCTCTTCACAGAGTAATCTTCAGAGCCTAGTCGATGGGCATTCGAAGATTAGTTGGGTGTTAGATTAATTGAGTTTAAAACTTAATAATCTCATTTCAGATCTAAAATTAATCATGCAATGATTTTAACATTATCGTTTAAACGATCCCGGCATATTGATTATGAATACTTGTAGTGGTACTTTGAAATTTGATTTCTTATGCATGCTAGAATTAAAATGTTTAATTTGGTTTTTCCGCTGCGATTTTTAAAATTAAAAGAACTACGTGTGGCTTGATCCTCCTTATGAAGGGGTATGTAGGCAACCCGAACAGGTACAACTATTGATTCTGAAAAAGTTTTAAATTTCAACATGCTATTACTACTAACATCATCGATTCACTTTCATCTGCTAACTTTCTTGTGACTTTTACAATTTGAAATTGTAGGATCTTTAAGAATGACACTATTAGCACTTATTTTTTCTGCTTAGCTACACTGGGTCATGGGCTCTAGAAGCTGTGTAGGGCTCTCAACTAACACTTTGTTCTTTTAGTAGATTCTTCTTCGGTGTACATATTCTCGTGATTGTAGACTCCATATCATTCATAACAAAATCATATGCTTCACGAAAGGTACAACCATCATATACTAATTTTAAAAGCTTTTTACGTAGCTCATTAAATCTTGTAGTTCTTGATGTCTTATCCTCTTGAGCTTCAATTAAATCTTGCAGACCTCCTTACTTTGCATATTTGGTCCAATGCTTTAATATGTCAATGAATTTTTAGATGAATAAGGACTCTCCAGACATAAGCATAGAGAATATCACTGAATTCAAACATTAAACAAGTATATAAAAATTTCTCATCCGATAGGATACATCTTATGCCGTATAGTGTTCTCTTGTTTTGATTCCCATTGGAAGCATCAATCTCAATTACATGATACAACTTGTACTTCTCAACCTACTCCAAGTCATAAATAGTGGTCATTTTGAGTTTCTCCATAAACACCTTAAATATATCTCTAGAATAAAATTCAAGTGCATGCTTCTCATTGGGTATTTGGCATAATCGACTATATGTGTTATGTGTGAAAGTCCTCCTCATGCCATCGGTTATATCAGCTCTCTAAGGTTGCCTCATATTGAGTCACAAACTTGAAAGCATTCATATGATCTCAACAAAATCCTAGAACAATGAGTGTATACTTTCACCATATTGCGTTGTAGACATGGAAGCAAAGAATACATGCCTAAAGTATGCTGGTACTCACTGGTCTCGTATGCTAAATAGTACTCACTGGTCTCGTATGCTGAACAGGTACCCAAGGCAACTATTGGACTTCAAGGAGTGCTTTTTGATAAAGGCATCCCACAAATGCTCAGATTGCTCTGGAGAAATGGAAGCATTAATGCAATGGTGAGGATCTTCCTTTAGTGCATCTTTTGTATTAAAAAGAACTATCAAATGTTCCCTGATATTCTTTATGATATGCCACTTGCAAAATTGGTGGACAACATTAGGAAACACTTGCTCAATTGCCTTTTATATAGCTGGGTCTTGATCAATTAAGATGCATTTCAGGTGCTTGCCATACAGTGCCTCTAGAAAAGTCTTAAAGACCCAAAAAAAAGATTTGGTGTTCTTATCTTGTACCAATGCACAACCAAACAAAATGGATTGCAAGTGGTGGTTAACACCAACAAATTGTGCAAAAGGCATGTTGTATTTGTTCAAAATGTACATGGCATCGAAAGTGACTACATCACTAAAGTACAGGTAAGACATTCTGAATCTCCCATGAATCCAAACAATATTCTGCGCACTATTGTCGGCATCTAATTAGATGGCGTAAAAGAAGGTTATATTCTTGGCTTGTAAAGATTGGAAATGATTAACTATTATTTGAATGCCAATGTTGAATAACTATTTTTGGAGGTTGGATCTAAGGTTTCTCAATTCCTGTCTAGTAAAACTTATATTGTGTATACCTCCATGCAGTTGTGAGTTAGCACCCATGATTTGTTGAGTAGAAATATTCTACTCATGTAAAGTCCTTATAACTTTCTTATCTTCTATAGTAATCTTTCTGTGTGACCAATGGAAGTGAGTTTTAGATGGGCCATGAATGAGCTCATGATTGTGAACATCAACAAAACATCATGACCTCCCACTTGCCAACTTTATTCTTCCTAATGCACATTTTTGCTTTGCATCCAGTGCAGAAGCTCTGTGCATGCTTGTAACATTATAGGTTCTGCACAGGCTTCTCCATCGACTAGCCCATTGATTTTAGTGATTTATTACCCTTGGAAGATCGATAAGATGGTCCCTTCGGAATATCAAACTTTTTGTGATACACATTTTGGTCGTATGCTCCCATTGCTTCTTCTAGAGTATCGAAGACCATGCCTTCATGCAATGCTAAAAGATGAGCGTTGGCTGAGTTGGGACGCTCATCAACATAATTTGTTGGTTGAGTTGGCCCGCCTACTTGATCACTGAAAGTGAGAGTGTCGTCAAGTGATACACAATCAACACATTAATTTCTCTCTCTACAATACTACTTGGTGTGAGGAAGATGATTGTCATATTATCATCGTACATACTTTTTGAATCCATCTGTAGTGTAATTCGATATCATTAGTGCCAATAAAAACAAATAATAGAGTTAAGCTAAGCTCAATACATGACCAATAAACATATATTCTAGGAGAAGTGAAGTGCATAAGGAATCTACAAAAAGTATAGTGCATAAGTCGTCTTTAAAGAAAGATGCAATTCAAACATACATGATTGAGTTAGAAACTGTTGGAGGGAAAAATGGACCACCCCACAAATACAATTAAAGCACCCAAATCCGACAGAAAGCTGTCTAACTCAGAAGGCTGCCGAGCTCATTCAGGCTGAGCTCATGCAGGCTGTCGAGCTCAGAAGGCCGAGCACAGAAGGCCGAGACCAAAAGACCGAGACCAGAAGGCCGAGCACAGAAGGCTGCCTAGCTCAGAAGGCCGAGCACAGAAGGCTGCCGAGCTCAGAAGGCCGAGCATAGAAGGCTGCCGAGCTCAGAAGGCTGAGCTGACCTCAGAAGGCCGACCTCGTCGTCCACATGCTGCGGCCATGCCCTGCAGCAGCCTCACCACATCATGCTTTACTTGCCGGCCACGCCACGACATATTAACCAGGGACCATACCCTGCTACGTTTGTCAACGCCTCACCATTCCCAAGAATGGACTGCACTGCGCGCCACAAGCAAGCTCTGGCTGGATGCCATCTCCTCCTATGATGGGAACGGGCCATCCACGGCAACTCATTACTTCCACGCCCATGTCGAATCATGACGATAACCCATTAATTCGCCCAGTCACATCACAGGTAACCCTGGTACTCCCCTATAAAAGGGAAGCTTCTCCCTCTAAAAAGGGGCTCTTCCTCCCAAGGAAGGGCTTGGGACTTTTACATACAGTCCATCTCTTTCTCCAAAATTAAGCCTCCTCTGACTTAAGCATCGGAGGGCCGGCGCCGGAAACCCTGGCCACCAGCATCATGCTCCCAGATCCCTCGACCTCGGGAAGCATCGCAGGTCGACAGTGCGTTCTCAGACCCCTCGACCTTGCGCACGATCCCTCGACTAAGGTCGAGATGCTCCGCTGAGTCGACAGTGAGCCCAAGCTCCCTCGGCCTCGGAAAGACGGGGTAGTACCTTCGCAGCCCTCCGTGGCGCTCGACATCGACAATGGGATAGTACCTTCACGGCCCGCCGTAGCGCCTCCTCGACTAAGGTCGAGATGCCCCGTGTGTCGATAGTGCGTTCCCAGACCCCTCGACCTCGGAAAGCGTCGCAGGTCGACAGTGCGTTCCCAGACCCCTCGACCTTGCTCACGATTCCTCGACTAAGGTCGAGATGCCCCGATAAGTCGACAGCTAGCCTAAGCTCCCTCGACCTCAGAAAGACGGGTAGTACCTTCATGGCCCTCCGTGGCGCCCGACAACGACAATGGCATAGTACCTACGCGGACCCTCGAGGCATTCAACGACATTCGACGACATTCAACGCCATTCGACGCCTCCTACGACAACACGCCCCGATCTGAGTGGGGGCACCCTGCTGAGTCGACCACAAGCTAAGGAAGGCTGCTGAGTCGACCTAAAGCATTTAACTCCAACTGCATGAGAGGTACGTCCTACTTGGCACACACATCTCCATATATATTTGGCTATATTGCAGGATGATCGACGATTGGACTACTTCCTTCGTCCGAGCTAAAAAGCGGCTCGAACTCGGAAGTCGGGGGTAGTGTTTGGGAAAAAAATGGACCACCCCACAAATACAATTAAAGCACCCAAATCCGACTGAAGGCTGCCTAGCTCAGAAGGCTGAGCACAGAAGGCTGCCGAGCTCATTCAGGCCGAGTTCATGCAGGCTGCCGAGCTTAGAAAACTGCCGAGCTCAGAAGGCCGAGCACAGAAGGCCGAGACCAAAAGGTCGAGACCAGAAGGCTGAGCACAGAAGGCTGCCTAGCTCGGAAGGCCGAGCACAGAAGGCTGTCGAGCTCAGAAAGCTGAGCTGACCTCAGAAAGCCGATCTCGTCGTCCACATGCTGCGGCCATGCCCTGCAGCAGCCTTACCGCACCATGCTTTACTTGCCGGCCACGCCACAACATATCAACTAGGGACCATACCCTGCTACGACTGTCAATGCCTCACCATTCCCAAGAATGGACTGCACTGCGCGCCACAAGCAAGCTTTGGCTGCACGCCATCTCCTTCCATGATAGGAACGGGCCATCCACGGCAACTCATTACTTCCACGCCCACGTCGAATCGTGATGGTAATACATTAATTCGCCCAGTCACATCACAGGTAACCCTGGCACTTTTCCTATAAAAGGGGAGCTTCTCCCTCTAAAAAGGGGCTTCTTCCTCCTAAGGAAAGGCTTGAAAATTTTACATACAGTTCATCTCCTTCTCCAAAATTAAGCCCCCTCTGACTTAAGCATCGGAGGGCCGGCGCCGAAAACTCCGGCCACCGGTATTTTTGCAGGTCTACCGGAGGACGCCGCCCGCCGACGGACCGCCATCCGCCACTCTCGCCGGAGCTCCTCCTCCTCGGTCCGTGGCCGCCCCCGGGTGCAATTTCCAGCAACAGAAACCATAATGAAAGGCTCCAGTTTAGTGTGCATAGAAGATATGCTCAAGTGATAGAAATCAAGTGTATTGCGATCATAGCTTAAAAAAAGGTTGTCTGGTTATCTCTTATAGAAATCAAACATCAATTTTTTTAGAAGAAGGTTTTTTTTCCTTTTGTATGCTATGACCTTGTTCATTATCCTCTTATTAGGTAAGAGTGGATGAGGATACCTTTTTTGAGGGAGGTAGAGAAGAATGGATTTCGATGAGCGGCCGATGACGGTTTGACATTCAGAAGTCTTTCCTTGCATGTGAGATAGAGAGAGAGGGGTTACTCTAATCTTCCTTCTGAGCAAAAGAGAAAGGAAAGAATGGATGGTAGAAGTGAGAGAAAGAAGAGAGCTTTCCTCAACAAAAAACACAGAGAGAGGGTGTCATGCCCCGAGCCCGAGGCGCGGCAGACGCCGCACGCCCGCACGGCGGGCCGCGCCGGCGTGCAAGGCATCGGAACATATCGGAGCAAATACAGATATTCAAAAATGACATAATTATTTAAGTTGGTCAAAAGCAGACTTACAAAATTTCAAAATAGCACATGCTTACAAAATTTCAAAATAACATTTGCCAACATAATTCAAATATTCAGACTAATCTAAAATGCTAATAACTGAAGGAATAATAGCGCAAATCTAACGCACTCCCAAATCCCATGCGATCAAGCCTCTAGATCTGAAAAAAACAGAGAAAATAAAATAATGAGCTACACTAGCCCAATAAGCAACAAAATACCCCAAAGTGGGGTCCGAGCATATCAGATCAGAATACAGGATAATGTCTGGGATAAATCATAAATAACATCGTTTTTCTATTTTCAAAACTTATTATCATTTTTCCAAAAACTCTGATACCAAAATCTCAACATAATAGGCTACGGCCACGTAACCTAGTGGCATGGGTCGCACAAGATGCCAAATCCACTATATTTATCCACCGATGGCGGCTGGTGTTGCACAAAAGTGCCAAATCCACTATATTTACCCACCGATGGCAGCCGGTGTCCAGAAACCACTATTCTAATCACCGGTAGCGCGGTGTCGAAACCGGCTCCTCACAGATTACAAGTCGACAGGTCCAACGAATAATCCCCATTGACGGGGCCAGAATCGAACATATTAGATCATAGCCATGCTCAGAATGCATATATATAAAAATAGATTTCATAAACTGTACAGTCATATTTCACAAATTTCAGAGCATATAACATGATTTTCAAATAAAATTTAACATATCAGACCCATTTTACTAAATACAAAACATATTTCAAAATTTAATCCAGTAATAATTATTTTACCAAATAATTTAGAAAAATGCACTTTGAAGCATTAAGTTACTTACCTCTTTTGGCTTAATCCCTACTTCAGATAGGCGGATCAGGTTCACCTGTTTAAATTTAATTAATTTCTTGTTAATTTCAGAACTAAGCAAAATCCAAAAATAATACTATTTGACACGGCCCAACAGGGCCCAGAGTTGGCCCATAATGGACATGGCCCAATAGGGCCCATATCGGACACGGCCCAATGGGCCCGCATAGACCCAGCTAAATAGGGCCCCCAAGGTTGGCTTATAATTGGTTCATTTATGCAATAAAATTTATTGCAGCGACTAATACTTAATTACAGGGTACTATTCTATAAAGCTTGAGTGGACTAAATAAATATAGTTGGGGACCTTTATGTAATAAATCTTTCCTATAGGGATCAAATACAAATTACAGAAGATCCTTTTGTGAAATAATATACTGCCAAGGACTTAACTGCAAAATTTCATTTATTGGCCAAATGGGTTAGGGTTTCGGGTTTCGGGTTTCGGGTTCGGGTTTCGGATTCCAGGCTTGGATCTGAACTGGGCCCAAGTTTGCCCACAAGGGTACTGCCCAACTGGGCCCAACCGGACTGGAATGGGCTCAAGTTGGGCCTGCAGTGGACATGGCCCAACGGCCCATCATAGTGCTCACGGCCCACAGTGGGCCTCCTTCCTCAACAAGCTCCCCATGGACAGGGGAGATGGAAGAACGGGAGGGGAAGGGGAAGAGGGAAGGGAGATCCGGCGGGGTGGCCGTCCTAGGTGGCCAGGGGGCCGTCGCTCGGTCGACGGTCAGCCATTGCAGTGGCGGTCGGCGGCCGCTGCGGCTCCCGGCGTGAAGACAACCGAGCATGGTCTCGATTTGGGGCCAAAACAAAGGGAAGAACTCGAGGAGGTTTAGCAACGGAATAAAGAGAAAAAGAAGGGGCTTACCGGCGGTCGACGGAGGTGGCGGATCCCGGCCACAAGTGGCTCGATCCGGCAGCTAGCAGCGGCAACTGCGGTGGGGTTTCCAACGGCCAAACTAGATCGAAAAACAGAGGAATAAGAAAATCAAAGGAGCTTGGCTCCTGGGGTGGCTGAACTCGATTGAAGTGGCGCACACGGTCACCGGAGAAGAAGGAGAAGCTGGAAAGAGAGGGGGGGAGGAGAGAAGGTACTCGGTGGAGGATCCAAGGAGGAGGAAAGGGGGTTTTATAACCCCATTTCAAGGGCTCTCCGCCGCGAAAATCGCGGCGGTGGGGCGAAATCAACGGCCGCTCGTGCGGCCGCGGAACAACCGCAAGGCTGCCGCGTAACGCCCACGGCGCCCCGCTCTCGCTGCGCTCGAAGAAGCCAGAGGGAATCGCATCTGCGATCCCCTACTCTGGCCCCTTCCAAAGGGGAATGGGGCTGAAGTCGGCTGGGGCTGCCGACTTCAGCCTCGTATCTCACATTCTCTCCCCCTTAAAAGTATTTCATCCTCGAAATTTGAGAGATCTATGCCTTTCAAATTTAAAGATGCTCAACTCATTGGATAATATAAATCCAAGATCTCATTCTTCTTGATAAAAAGCAGTGTGATAGATAACTTTAGATCAATTATCAAAAATTTCATATAAACTCGTAAGATTAGCACTAGATAAGCGACTAACTAAAATCTCATACTGAAATTATCATCTTGATGCATATTCACTCGAGATCGGATTAGGATCGATTCACAACAGAATTGATTAAAATTAGTTGTTTTTGGGATAGAACTTGAAATGAAATAGATCTCATACACTTATCATGGTAGTGTGCTGATCCCTCAAAGAATAATGACCAACCTTAGAGTCAAATCATTATATTGCTAAGAATATGATTTACAAAATGAACATGTACTGATGATCATTAGATAGCAAAGGTCTATCTCAAAAATGATTTGCATCAAATCACAAAAGCAAATCTGAGAAGGCAAAGTGTTGATACCATGATTCAATATGCCACAAAGCTTTTAACCTAAACTTATAAATCATAAGATGGGAGCAAATAATGCATGGTTTAATCCGATGCTTAACAAATTAGACCATATTTGGTCAACAATTAACTAACCCGAGTTATAATACGCGCAAATTATTATTATTATTATTATTATTTTCTTAGCATATCAAAATAGCAAAGTCTATCCAAGAGATAACATAATCATATCATGATTCACCAAAGAATCAATAGTATTCATCTTCTCTTATTAACAAAATCATTCATTATTGAACAACATAGTTTTTCATCATAACATGTTACCAAAAAAAATAATATTTTTGGCCAGTTTAAATTTAATCAGTCCAACATACTTTCGCTATGCAACTCTGATCAATATTCTCCAAAATTTCTTAATGATCCCAGATCATCAACATTTTTTTTTTTAATATCTAAGCAAAATTTTATCCTTGCTTCCCAAGTACACTAGGTCATGATTAACCCTTGAGATGGTTGTCGTATTTATATCATCATATGATCAAGTAATCATATTCTAGATCCAAATTTGAACTAAACCAATTCTAGTTTCCCTTGACAATTCCATTATACAAGTTGATATTTATTCTAAGCTTCGATAATTAAAAGATTCTAGATTAACTTACTCGGGAGCCTACTCAATCATCCCGAATTTTTTTCTTTTAGGCTAAACTTATTTGGGCCTCTCATGAAATCCCACTTGCATTTCTCATATGGTGATACAAAATCCATAATCAACTCATGGCCTTGATTTATAAATATTTAACTCACAAAAATCTAATAATCTAGTTCAAAGATTTACAAGAAACTCCACCAAAATATAAGCTCTATGATTTTACTTTGAGCACATCTATCTAGAATTATCCTTGTCAACGGATACATTCAAAACCCTCATATAGGCCAATTACTATAATTCAAAATGAATTGAATCTTAATTTTCTTATCAATTCAAGTAGACAATTTCAAGTCAACTCCTATAAGTAAAAACATCCAGAAAAATTTTCTCAAAGCTCCACTAAGTTAAAAGACCTTAAATCAACACTTTATATGTGAACCTTAACATGCCACCGAATCAATTAACTTCAAGCTAGAAGTAACATCACAGTACCCCATATCAAGTTAAACTTCCAAACTAATAATTTATAATGCATGATAATATTCCATGGTTAATATTCCTTTACTTAATTTTATCAAAATCTTATTTAATCATAACCTGAAATACAAATTACTCCATCAAGAAAACTCTCTCAAAATAGTTTATTCACACTTCGGTTACGCCCATAATTAGGTTGCATTCTAATTTTAGCATTTCAAATTACTGATAAAATAACATAATTTTATTAATAGCAAAAGCAAATAAATACCTTTGTCTAATGGCCTAATGTCTACCCATCTCTCAAACTTTCCGACGAATCCTAAAGATCATAGAACTTAAGCTCCATCTGACTATTTTAAACACAATCCCTAGGAATCTGAAACCTGAGCTCTGATACCACCAAATCTATCACGCTCTGAGCCCGAGGCGCGGCAGACGCCGCACACCCGCACGGCGGGCCGCGCAGGCGTGCAAGGCATCGGAACATATCGAAGCAAATACAGATGTTCAAAAATGACATAATTATTTAAGTTGGTCAAAAGCAGTCTTACAAATTTTCAAAATAGCATATGCTTACAAAATTTCAAAATAACATTTGCTAATATAATTCAAATATTCAAACTAATCTAAAATGCTAATAACTGAAGGAATAATAGCGCAAATCTAACGCACTCCTCAATCCCGTGCGATCAAGTCTCTGAATCTAAAAAAAATCAGAAAAAATAAAATAATGAGCTACACTAGCCTAGTAAGCAACAAAATACCCCAAAGTGGGATCAGAGCATATTAGATCAGAATACAGGATAATGTCTGGGATAAATCATAAATAACATCGTTTTTCTATTTTCAAAACTTATTATCATTTTTTCAAGAACTCTGATACCAAAATCTCAATATAATAGGCTACGGCCACGTAACCTAGTGGCATGGGTCGCACAAGGTGCCAAATCCACTATATTTATCCACCAATGGCGGCCGGTGTTGCACAAAAGTACCAAATCCACTATATTTACCTACCGATGGCAGCCGATGTTCAGAAACTACTATTCTAATCACCGGTGGCGTGGTGTCGAAACCGGCTCCTCACAGGTTACAAGTCGAGAGGTCCAACGAATAATCCCCATTGGCGGGGCCAGAATCGAACATATTAGATCATAGCCATGCTGATAATGCATATATATAAAAATAGATTTCATAAACTGTACAGTCATATTTCACGGATTTCAGAGCATATAACATGATTTTCAAATAAAATTTAACATATCAGACCCATTTTACTAAATACAAAATATATTTCAAAATTTAATCCAGTAATAATTATTTTACCAAATAATTTAAAAAAATGCACTTTGAAGCATTAAGTTACTTACCTCTTTTTACTTAATCCCTACTTCAGATAGGCGGATCAGGTTCACCTGTTTAAATTTAATTAATTCCTTGTTAATTTCAGAACTAAGCAAAATCCAAAAATAATACTATTGGACACGGCCTAACAGGGCCCAGAGTTGGCCCATAATGGACATGGCCGATAGGGCCCATATCGGACATGGCCCAATGGGCCCGCATAGACCCAGCTAAATAGGGCCCCCAAGGTTGGCTTCTAATTGGTTCATTTATGCAGTAAAATTTATTGCAGCGACTAATACTTAATTACAGGGTACTATTCTATAAAGCTTGAGTAGACTAAATAAATATAGTTGGGGACCTTTATGTAATAAATCTTTCCTATAGGGATCAAATACAAATTACAGAAGATCCTTTTGTGAAATAATATACTGCCAAGGGCTTAACTGCAAAATTTCATTTATTGGCCAAATGGGTTAGGGTTTCGGGTTTTGGGTTTCGGGTTCGGGTTTCGGATTCCAGGCTTGGATCTGAACTGGGCCCAAGTTTGCCCACAAGGGTACTGCCCAACTGGGCCCAACCGGACTGGACTGGGCCCAAGTTGGGCCTGCAGTGGACATGGCCCAACGGCCCATCATAGTGCTCACGGCCCACAGTGGGCCTCCTTCCTCAACAAGCTCCCCATGGACAGGGGAGATGGAAGAACGGGAGGGGAAGGGGAAGAGGGAAGGGAGATCCGGCGGGGTGGCCGACCTAGGTGGCCAAGGGCCGTCGCTCGGTCGACGGTTAGCCATTGCAGTGGCGGTCGGCGGCCGCTGCGGCTCCCGACGTGAAGACAACCGAGCATGGTCTCGGTTTGGGGCCAAAACAAAGGGAAGAACTCGAGGAGGTTTAGCAACGGAATAAAGAGAAAAAGAAGGGGCTTACCGGCGGTCGACGGAGGTGGCGGATCCCGGCCACAAGTGGCTCGATCCGGCAGCTAGCAGCGGCAACGGCGGTGGGGTTTCCAACGGCCAAACTAGATCGAAAAACAGGGAAATAAGAAAATCAAAGGAGCTTGGTTCTCGGGGTGGCTGAACTCGACTGAAGTGGCGCACGCGGTCACCGGAGAAGAAGGAGAAACTGGGAAGAGAGGGGGGGAGGAGAGAAGGTGCTCGGTGGAGGATCCAAGGAGGAGGAAAGGGGGTTTTATAACCCTATTTCAACAGCTCTCCGCCGCGAAAATCGCGGCGGTGGGGCGAAATCAATGGCCGCTCGTGCGGCCTCGGAACAACCGCAGGGCTGCCGCGTAACGCCCGCGGCGCCCCGCTCTCGCTGCGCCCGAAGAAGCCGGAGGGGATCGTGTCTGCGATCCCCTGCTCTGGCCCCTTCCAAAAGAGGAATGGGGCTGAAGTCGGCTGGGGCTGCTGACTCCAGCCCCGTATCTCACAGAGGGACAACTGGTGGTTTGAATGGAGGGGTGGGTATTTTGAACATAGAGAGAGGGCTGGGCTTCCTTCTAGCAAGAGGGTGGGGGGGTGGATGGGCTTCTTTCCAATGAGAGAGGGAGGTTGGGGTTCCGACGAGAGGGAGATGAAGAGTTGGGGGGTTGGAAAGAGTGTTGCGAGCAAAGAGACGGAGAGTGCTTCAAATGGAGAGAGAGATCTATGAAGAGAGAGCAATGGGGAGAGAGAGAGAGAGAGAGAGCAGGTCTCAGCAAGAGAGAAACAAATAGATGTTCAGGGTTCTATTGCTCCAATTCAAATGGAGAAGGGACTGAGAGAGAGACACAGAGAGAGAGGTTTTGTGAAGAGAGAGAGAGGTTCAATGGTTGAGTGGAGAGAGATTCAAACGAAAGGGACTGGGTGTGCGCATGGCCTCCAATCCTATTAGAAGAATGCTTTCTTAGTAAAAGCATACATAACATAGAGTTTTTAAGCTGTAAAGAAGATTAAAGAGATTGCTTCCATCATGATTGTTTGAGTTATGTAATTTTTGGGCATACAGTATTTTTCTTCCTCTTATGAACTATTAAAATAATCAACTACATTTGGGAGCTTTCCTCTTATGAATTGTTAAAATAATCAACTACACTTTGGGAGCTTTTCTAATCTTTATGATCTTTAAATCTTCCTCATCATTGAATTTTTCTCCTAATATGTTGGTTCTCTATGAATGATTCTTTAAGATGCTTCTATTTTCTTGCTATCGGATCAAGTTAATTTCATAGAATCTTTTGTTGATAGTGGTTAGTTATCAGTCGCATCTAGATTTTAGGTTCTTAAATGAGTTGAATTAGAAACTCATAGTGCTTTAGGCCATAGTGATACTAACAAAATATATGTTAACGAACAAGATTCCTTTACATATATACATAAAATACTTTTGAATTAATTAGAAGTACTCTAAATACAGCCTTTGATCAGTCTTGGATAAAGATGTTAGCACTACAAAGATTTTAGCTTACTAATAATTCTTTTTGAAATTATTAAGTTAATGTTGCTATTTTTTTCCAATTTTAATAGTGTGTGACTCCTTGGTATGATCTTTTGTAGATTAGTTTCTATTTCTTAATGTTTTTTAGTAGTCTCATGCAACAAACTAATTAATTCCCATCCTTACATGTAGATGGCCCGTGTGAAGTCTGGTAAGAAAGCCCAAGGGGTGAGCTCCCAAATTTCTAAAATGTAGAGGAAAGTTGTCCCATATTTAATAAACTACTAGTGCTATCTTAAGACATATAACGATTTTGTAAAGGGTATTTGTGAGAGATTGATGAATGCCTATAATGTGTTGATAGGGCAGACACCGTTCTCTTATATGTTAAACATCTCTGTTATAACACAGGAGCAAGCAATGAAAGACCAGCTTCTCCATAGTTGGGATGAGAGTAGGCAAAATTTTATTGTCCGATTCCTGTTTACCTAAAAATATGCTAAACAGATCATTGTTAGAACCGACAAACAAAGTTTAAATTAATTTTACTCTTACCTATTCTACTCGAAGAATAGTGGTCGTAAGAGGTCGATCCACAGGGAGGCGATTGGAGTTGTATAAAAAATAAAACGTTCACTCGGATTCAAAATCGATTTTTGAATAGCAAAAGAAAAAAACATTACTTCGGGGATGTTTACGGATTCTCTGGTCTACCGCAGAATGTTTTCTACTTGAAATTAACGGAAAGACAAGTATTAAATTCGAAAAGCATTTATATACTTAACTAATCAAAGAAGAGTTTTGGCATAAGTTAAAATGGATATAAACCAGTTCTAAGAAGATCGAAAGCCTAGAACATAAATTACATAAAAAAAATTTAATGTATTGTTTAAAAAGCAGAAATTAAACTGAACCTAGAACAAGGATTGCATGAAAGAGAATTGATGGATTTCATAAAAAGAAAACTGATTACAAATAAAAATGAAGATTAGAGGCCTAATACTCCTTCTATTTTGCAAATAAAATAAAGAAAACAAAAAAAACAAATTACTTCTCTTCTCTCTCTCTCTCTCCCCCATGGTGGAACATAAAATACTAATTTTCCTTTTTTTTTAATTTCTTCTTCCCAAAAGAAACAGAGCACTCCTCCCCTGTTTCTTTTTGGACCAAACGAGCTCTTCCCCTTGGACCCGCCGGCCACCACCCCCTCCTCTGTTCTTTGGCCCCCAACCGAGCTTCCTTCTCCCTCTCGTTCTCCCCTTCTTATAGATCGCCAGAGCATGGAGAGGAGGAGAAACGGGCGTGGGATCTCAGGAGGTGGATCCGGATGAAGAGCGCCGCAGGTCTTCATTATTTGGTGAAGTACGGATGCGGTGGAGCTGGGATTGGATCCGGATGCGTCACGAGCGGAAGCAGAGGCGGAGGAGCTGCGGATGGAGAAGGAAATGGCTGGATCACGGCTGGGATGCTGGGATTTTGAATCCAGCTCGGACGCGATGCTGGGAGGATGCGGAATCCGCTGCTGTGGATGAAAGGGTAGAGGAGATGGGGATGTTGCTTGGATCACAGCTGCGTCGTGGACAATGGGCGGCTTGATCACAGCATGGGATCACGGTGAAGGTGGGAAAGGAGTTGCAGATGGACGCCTGGGATGGATGCGGAAGAGGCTGTCTTCCGGGCTGAGATGGCTGGGGATCTTGAATCCGGAATGGCAGCTAGGTGGCTCCTTGATGGCAATTGTTGCTGGAAATTGGACCCGGGGGCCGCCGCGAAGCCGGAGAAGGAGGGGCTCCACCGCAGGGACGGTGGATGACTGTGCGCCGGCTACTGGCGTTCTCCTGTAGGGCGGAGCTCCGCCGCAGGAGCGGTGGTCGATGGCGTGCTGGCAGGTGGCGTCCTCCTGGGGGGCGTAAGTCCTGCAAGAAAATCGGTGGCCGGGCTCCCCGGCGCCGGCCCTCCGATGCTTAAGTCAGAGGGGGCAGATCTGTGGAGAGAGCAGGGAAGAGAGTATGTGTAGAAGACAGAGAGAATATTTGGATAAGATCCAGAGGATCAGTTTCCTCAATTGTCTGTGTTGTTCACTTCTTTCCACCCGGTCTAGGAGGGTTCTCTCGGGCTTCGGGTTTTTCCTCCCCCCCTCCCTTTTCCCCCCAGGTTTCCTTTTATAGGAGGATTTTTGTTACCTGGGAGGTGACAGGAGGTTTGTCCTGTTTTGTAATAATTGGGCACGATTTGGCCCATTAATGGCGTGGTGGAAAATAAGGCCGAATCAGACCGGAACCAGGGAGTTGTCACGGTCGATCGGACCTGTTGGGGTGGTTGAACCGCCGGCTGTGGTAGGCCTGGGGTCCGTGGATGGTAAGTGCATTTATTACCGAGTGAACCGGCGGTCAGGAAAAGCCATACGCTTTGATGGTTCGGTGATCCGGAGATCGCCTTGAGCCGTGTTTATTAAATGACTGAGTGCATCGGAGACTCGAGGGGGTCTCATGCATTAATGGCAGGTCGTGCCGAATACCTGCGGAGATCTTATGCCTTGATGGCTTGGAGATAGCGGCAGGTTGTAGTGGAGTTGTCAGGTCCCTCAGGCTTAGAGGGTTAGGCGGAAGTTGAACATTTGGTCCAAGGCAATCGGCTCGGCAGGGGTGCCGAGCCGAGCTGGTCGCCCAATGGGGCGCCCTGTGGCGGGGTTGCTTCATAGTACTTCTGCTCGGCGCCCTTTGGGCGAGCGTCTTGCGCTCTTTGGTTGGTTTTCTGGTCGGCGCTCTTTAGGCAAGCGCTTTCTCTGGTCGGCGTTCTCTAGCCGGGCACCCTGCTGATCGGCACTCTTCGGTCGAGCGCCTTTCTGGCCGAGCATCCCTACTTGGTCATTTTGGTTGGGCGCCTCTTCTTGGCGCTCTCTCTGGTCGGTGCTCTCTAGCCGAGCACCCTGCTGGTCGGCACTCTTCGGTCGAGCGCCTTTCCGGTCGGCACTCTTTGGCCGAGTGCCTCTCTGGCCGGCGCCCTTTGGCCGAGCGCCTCCGTGACGGTATGACTTGGGGTTTTTCCCCCAACAGCAATAAACGGAAGAGATGAAGGCCTGCGGATCGCCGTGAGGAATGCTTCACGGATGGAACAAGATGGATCTTCCTCTTTGGCCCACGGACGGATGCGAGATCCGTGATGAACGCGGACGGGCGCTGGAGGAGACGGACGCGGAAGAAATGGATCACGGGCTGGAGTGAAAAGATGGACGGCTGCGATGGTAGACATCACACGGCTTGATGGGGAGCGTTGGGAACATTGATCACGGAAGAGGGTGCGGGAGCTGATCTAGAATGGAGCTGGGGTCTCCCGTGGTCGATGGAATGCTCGGACCGACTGGACTTGGATGCTTGGGCTCATGCGTGATCCCACGGTTGAGACACGCGGAGGCTGCCACCGAAGGATGTGGACAGTTGGTGGGACTCCACTGTTAGCTCCCTTACTCTATGTCTTCAAATCGGGCTTGGTTCTGTGATCCTTGGATGACTTGCACTCAAACATAAATACAACGTTAATTAGTAAATTTTATTATTAATGATTAGCTAAAATACTAATTAAGATGGTATGAGATTGCACTTTTGTGCTCTCATCACACCCCCCGACTAGCTTATTGCTAGTCTCTAGCAATTTAGTGCAGAAATGAGAGTGCAAAAGTATTATTTATTATATATATATAAATATACATGAACTAAAATAAATACTCACTTTCATAGAGCATTACGATTGCACTTAGCACATGCAACAAGCCGTTAAACCCCTATGTTATCCTAGTGGACGAGTGTTGTCTCGTGAGAGTTTGCAGTGAAGTTACCCACAAACTTCAATCCCAAAATAAAACAAATTTTATGAAAGTCTAATTTCAAGTACATAAATGATAAGAATTTCAAAAACACACAAGGTTTTAATTACTAAGTAGCCCAAATACTATGTTAGTATGCAATTTAAGTTGAAGTCATTAAGTTTTCCGTTAAGGAGTTATAAGACTTATTTATACTTGAGTGCTCGGTGTAGTCTGAACCATGCACCAGCTAAGGTTTCGGATCTCCAAAATATCGCTAATGCTAGTAGTTTCCAAGAATTGATCGAACAAGACCTATTTGCTGATTCAAAACCATCTTATCTGTAGAATTTCGAGAGCTGTGGATGTTTACTTTAATACCTCATGGGCTTTATCTGTAATATTCTAGTTTATTCGAATTTTTGCAATGACGACTTTCACACTATTGTCTTTCTTAAGGTCAATATACAGAATCTTTTTTTTAATTAATTTTTTTTTAATTTTAAGAAACATGATAATGTATATATTGTGCACTTTTACTCCTGTGATGATTCCTCCATATAGAGAGCAATTAGTCGACAATTCTCACACCAGTTGGCATGAGGTGTCGGGCATCAAGACTCCCCTATGGATCGATGCTCGGGTTCCTCATCACATGCCCGCTGACCTTTGACAATAGGTAGCCCTTTTCGATGTACCTGACTAAATCCATCATTTTTTTTTGTGAATCAGAAAAAGATGGTTCATCAGGATTCGAGGTTGCTACCATATTCTCAACACAATGTCGAACCTATACCGGTCAGATGTGTTGTAAAATTTAAAGCACTAATTAGCTTACAACTCACTAAAATGAACTTAATAAGAAGAACTCACTTTGCACTACTTCTGACTAGTCATTGGGCACTTAGATTTTATATACCTTGTGTGTTGTACAGAAATTAGAAATTTCTTTTTTTTTTAAATGCTTAAAACCACCCCCAAACCTAAATCTAACATTGTCCTCAATGTTAAAGAAAATTGAAAGCAGTAATAGGACAGAGGAGAAGTTACCTGATATGGATAGGTAAATTGACAATTAGGAAAAAAAACCCTAAACCTGCATGTTAGTAATTTATTTATTTTTTTTAATATAATATTTATATGTCGGGTTGCCTTCCAAGAGTGCTAAGTTTTATGTCTTCAGCCAGACAAAATGTAGATTCATTTTTTTTCAACCATTATCTAAGAATGGTTTTGGAAGAGTCCGAGGAAGAACAGTCGGCTGATGACGATCTATGCCTATAAGGGTAACAAAATTAGGGAGCGCATGCTTGACCCCTTCCTCAGAATGGGCAAGGTAAGCCTCTAAAGGGTCCTTACTATAAGTTTGTAAGAAAGTCTCCTGAACCAGACTTTCAATCGTGTCAACTTCATTGATTTCTTCATCGTCTGGTGGTTGTTTACTTATGTTGAAGACATTAAGCTCGATTTTCATGTTGCCAAAAGATAACTTCAGCATGCCATTTCGACAATTTATCATAGCATTTGATGTGGCTAAGAAAGGTCTACCTAAAATTATAGGTGTGTGACTGTCTGGATGTATTACAGGTTCGGTCTCAAGGATAACGAAGTCCACAGGATAGTAAAACTCATTTACCTTCACTATTACATCCTCTACAATCTCCTTGGGATACTTCACCGTCCTATCTACTAAGGAAAGAGTAATATTTGTGGGCTTTAATTCTCCCAAACCTAACTTTTGGTACACATAGTAGGAAAGTAGGTTCACACTGGCTTCTAAATCTAATAGGGCTCTCTGGATGATCGTCTCTCCTATTTTTATTTCAATAGTGGAGCAACCAGGGTCTTTGAATTTCGGGGCAATCTGGTGTTGAATGAGAGATGAGGCTTGTGCAGCCATAACAGCTTGCCTAGAAATGCTGGTTTTTCTTTTGACCGTGGTGAGGTCTTTCAAGAATTTTGTATAGGAGGAAATTTGTCGTATGGCATCGAAAAAAGGTATATTTATTTGAACAGTTTTAAAGACTTCCATGATTTCATCATACTGAGATTTTTTCTTTGAATCTTGTAGTCTACTAGGAAAGGGAGCCTTGGGTGTGTATGTCTCTATTGGTTTCTCCTCCATTCCTTGTGTTCCCTATTCTTATGCCTTTTTCTAAGTGGAGTTCGGTTCATGCTTTTCTTCTTTTTCTTGTACAGAAAGTTGGATCTTGTTGTCCACTTGCTTGCCAGACCGTAAAGTGGTAATTGCCTGAACTTCATGGGTTGAGTTTTCATTTGAATCAATCTGAAACTGGCCTCTTGGCCCTTAATTTTGTTGCCTACTAGGGTTAGGCACTGGCTGACTGGGTAATTCACCTCTCTTTCTATCCCCTAGAGAGTTAGCTATTTGGCTCAGACTAACCTCAAGTTTTGCAATCGCTTGCGCATGGAATTGGTTAGTCTGGGCTTGGGCTGTATTAGTCTGTTGTTGTTGCTTGATAAAATCTTGTTGTTGTTTCATCATGTTAGCCATCATGGTTTCTAATGGTGAAGGTTGTTGTGGGATAGGGGCATTATAAGGAGGTACAAATGGAACCAAAGGTTGGTTCATTTGTGATGGACCTATCATGGGGAAGTTGTTCTGAAAACCTGGTAGACCACCTTGATGCTGAATTGGTTCATTTTGCTTGTATAAGAAATTTGGGTGGAATCTATTATCAGGGTGGTAGACTAGGCTGAATGAATTGGGAGTGGGCTTCTTGAAGGCACTATATAAATTTAGAGCATTTGCTTGCTCGGCCTTTATGGTGGGCAAATTAGGGCAGCACTCCACTAGATGTGCCGGACTGTTACACAAGACACATAAACTATGTGACTCGTGATCCACTTTCATGATGGGATTTAACTCTTTATATGAACTCGAGCTAGTGGAAACAGTGAAAGCATCAAACTTTTTACTTAAGTTCATTCCAGTCACCAGATTGGACATGACATTTTTGAGATCTGGGTCTGCTTTCATTTCATAATTACCTGGTTTTCTAGACCCGAACTCATCTCTATTTACTTCCTCACCATAGCTACTCTAATTTTGGGCGTTTTCGGCTAAGTCAACAAGAAATTCATAGGCTTGATCCGGGGTTTAGTTCATGAACCTACCCTTGTGCATGGACTCAATCATGTTTCTATGTGCCGGAGTTAGTCCTTTATAAAAGAAGTGGACCAGATCAGCCTTAGCAAGCCCATGGTGCGGGCACTTGACCAAAAGATCATGGAATCTTTCCCAAAGTTGGAAAAATTTCTCCTCAGATTTTTCTCTAAAAGTTCTAATGGCATCCTTAATTTTTTCAGTTTTTACCATGGGATAGAACTTAGCCATCAACTTTCTAGATAATTGTTCCCATGATGTGATGGACTTTGAAGCAAGGGAATACAGCCATGCAGCAGCACGATCCTCTAAAGTCATGGGAAACAACCTTAATTTAATACCCTCTTCATCTAAGTTTTGATTTCTAAACATTTGATAGATTGTCAAAAATTTGTTTAGATGAATGTACGGTTGTTCACTCTCAAACCCATAAAATTTGGGTAGCATATTTATTGTCCCAGCTCAAATTACAAATTGGGCTGCGTTATTTATTGGCAACACTATACATGTAGGTGGACTGGCGGATGCAGGAGCGAATAATTCATTCAGGGTTCTAATATGATCACCCATTGTAGAGATTGGTGGTTGATCAATAATTCATCGGATGTGACGATAATTTTTTCCAACCTATGGGTTAAATGGTGTTAACTTACCCCTTAATGATCTTCTACCATGCATACATTATCCACAACTTAATTAGACTCGACTCCTAAATGAAATCCTAAAAGAGAAGAAGGGCTAGACACAGATGACCACAACCAACACCAGACAACAAATTGGCTCTTTAATCTTGAGACTAAATAAGGTTTAGTAGCTTTTAATCTAGTTGCACAGAGATTTATCAGGTTAAAAAGTTCCTGAAATTCTTTCTAGATTAGACAGCTCCTAATCTTCCTTTCAGATTGAGCTTGAGCTTACCAGTTAAGCGATCCAGTAACCAGTGACCAGGAAAGTCCCGAGGTGTGTGGTGGTGCCAGAAGGGATACACCGATACCACAATATCCGTAACAGTTCTCACTGTTGTAAAACTTTTCTAGACATCACCAATTACTAAATTCTCACTGGAGTGGCTTTCAGCCGCTTCTTTCCAAGAGCCTAATTGAGCTCGAAAACCCTAAGGCCAACGTCTAATTGTTTTTAATTTAATTTGGCTTAGGATATGTATGCAAGGTGGTGATTTTTGGGCTAAGGACAGGTAATGACTTCCCGACCTTATATTTTTAATGGGTTTTGCCCTTAAATTATTTTATGCAAATGCTTAATACTAAATGCAGCAAATATTCAATGATTTTTTTTAAAGTTTATGGAATGTCATTAGGTTGTACTGATTAAATGAGCAAGCAAAAATATTTTTTTCTTTTTTTTATTTTTATATTTATTTTTCTTTAAATCTTTTTTTTTAATTTTATGTTTTTTTTAAAATTTTTATATAGAATAAGTTGAATGTAAACTAAAAACTAATCCTTATGCGTCAGTCAATCTCCGAATGCCCGTTGAATAAGCCCTGGAGATTACTCTGTGAGGAGCCCCAATAGAGGTATGATAACCTCGGGGGATTGCACCCTATCAATTACTAACATTTTTTTTTAAAATTTCAAATTTTGAATTTAAATTTTTAAATTTTAGAATTTTGGATTTTTTTTTATTTTTTTTATTTTTTTGAACTTTCTTTTCTTCAAAATTTTAAATTCCGAATTTCAAATTTCAGAAGTTAATAACTATGAAATTATTAACTAAAAATAATCAAAACAAGAAAAATAAAAAATTTTACTACCGGAGTGCGTTCACTTCGGGGATCCAAAATTTGATTTGATCTTCGTGATCGTTCTTGCTTCTCGATATGCCTCCCCGGCAACGGCGCCAAAATTTTGTTGTCTGATTTCTGTTTACCTAAAAATATGCTAAACAGATCATTGTTGGAACCGACAAACAAAGTTTAAATTAATTTTACTCTTACCTGTTCTACTCGAAGAATAGTGGTCGTAAGAGGTCGATCCACAGAGAGGCGATTGGAGTTGCATAAAAATTAAAACGTTCACTCGGATTCAAAATCAATTTTTGAATAACAAAAGAAAAAAATATTACTTCGGGGATGTTTACGGATTCTTGGTCTACCGGAGAATGTTTTCTACTTGAAATTAACGGAAAGATAAGTACTTAAATTCAAAAAGCATTTATATATTTAACTAATCAAAGAAGAGTTTTGGTATAAGTTAAAATGGATGAAAACCAGTGCTAGAAGATCGAAAGCCTAGAACATAAATTGTATAAAAGAAAATTTAATGTATTGCATAAAAAGCAGAAATTAAACTGAACTTAGAACAAGGATTGCATGAAAGAGAACAAATTACTTCTCTTCTCTCTCTCTCCCACGGTGGAACATAAAATACTAATTTCTCTTTTTTTCCTTTCTTCTTCCCAAAAGAAACAGAGCACTCCTCCCCTGTTTCTTTTTGGACCAAACGAGCTCTTCCCTTTGGACCCGTCGGCCACCACCCCCTCCTCTGTTCTTTGGCCCCCAACCGAGCTTCCTTCTCCCTCTCGTTCTCCCCTTCTTATAGATCGCTAGAGCATGGAGAGGAGGAGAAACGGGCGCGGGATCTCGGGAGGTGGATCCGGATGAAGAACGCCGTGGGTATTCATTATTTGGTGAAGTACGGATGCGGTGGAGCTGGGATTGGATCCGGATGCGTCACAGGCGGAAGCGGAGGCGGAGGAGCTGCAGACGGAGAAGGAAATGGCTGGATCACGGCTGGTATGCTGGGATTTCGAATCTGGCTCGGACGCGATGCTGGGAGGATGCGGAATCCACTGCTGTGGCCGAAAGGGTAGAGGAGATGGGGATGCTGCTTGGATCACGACTGCGTCGTGGACAATGGGCGGCTTGATCACAGCATGGGATCACGTAGAAGGTGGGGAAGGAGCTACAGACGGACGCCTGGGATGGATGCGGAAGAGGCTGTCTTCCGGGCTGAGATGGCTGGGGATCTTGAATCCGGAATGGCAGCTATGAGGTGGCTCCTTGATGGCAATAAACGAAAGAGATGAAGGCCTGCGGGATCGCCGGGAGGAATGCTTCACGGATGGAAGAAGATGGATCTTCTTCTTTGGCCCACGGTCGGATGCGGGATCCATGATGAACGCGAACGGGCGCTGGAGGAGACGGACGCGGAAGAAATGGATCACGGGCTGGAGTGAAAAGATGGACGGCTGCGATGGTAGACATCACACGGCTTGATGGGGAGTGTTGGGAACATTGATCACGGAAGAGGGCGCGGGAACTGATCTGGAATGGAGCTGGGGTCTCCCATGGTCGATGGAACGCTCGGACCGGCTGGACTTGGATGCTTGGGCTCATGCGTGATCCCATGGGTGAGACACGCGGAGGCTGCAACGGAAGGATGTGGACAGTTGGTGGGACTCCACTGTTAGCTCCCCTACTCTATGTCTTCAAATCGGGCTTGGTTCTGTGATCCTTGGATGACTTGCACTCAAACATAAATACAACGTTAATTAGTAAATTTTATTATTAATGATTAGCTAAAATACTAATTAAGATGGTATGAGATTGCACTTTTGTGCTCTCATCACAGGAGATACTTCAGATTAGAAGGCCTAACTTTGATCTTCTTTCTAGAGGACATTGCCATTATTCTTAGACCACCCCTTAATGGGTTAACCATAGATTCGAAGGAAATCAATCCAAGTTTGCTGAGGACAACACACTTTCAAGAGTTGATAGTTAGGAGGGATTCATTGGAAGGTAGATTAGAGGTATTGTTATTTGATACTTCTTCTGATGGTGTCTGCTCCATGGTGAAATTACTTGTTGTGTATCTTTTAGGTATAGTTTTGTTTCCTTCATCCACTTTTGGTATTGCACTGTGGATCTTCTCCTATGTTGACTCCGAATGGGAGATTGGCCATTTTACTTGGGCCAGAGCAGTCTATAGCACTTAATGAAATTCATCCTTGGGGCTGCTGGAAAAGTTAAAAGGAGGGATAGAGGTGCCAAAGAAAGCACCGAATATTTAAATAGTTATGTTATTATTCTGATGGTAAGAGCTATATTCAATTATTAATTCATAGATGAATTTGATAGGTTATGAATGCGCTTGATAACTAGTTGTTTCTTACTTTTCTTATCGTTCACTTTTTTTTGGTGTTTGGCTTTTTGAGAGGATGGACATAGTCAAACCAAGAAGTTATGGAATTCTCCCAAAAATCATTATTTGGGAGAGACCCTATGATGCAGAAGCATGAGTCCAAGCCTACGGCGTGCGTGGAGATTGATTCCCTTCTTTGGGTGAGCACCAGATCATATTGGGTCCACAAAGTTCCAGCACCGAATTACAGTGGGTGCAAGATTTTTAGCACCTACTTATATTGGATTCAGATGTTCGAATGCCTAATTCAATTGAGTCCTTAGGCGTTGAAGAGTTCTAGTTTATTTAGAGTCCATGAGTCCTAATTGATTAGGAATCTTGAGTTTAGAAGTTTGGGTCCAACATTGGGTGTGTCCAATGTTAGATTGAGTCCATATCTTGAGTGGGTCAAGTCACATTGGGTTTAGTTGCTCCAATGCCTAATTTAATTGAGTCCAAGGCCTCTTCTACTTCCTTGGTGTGACGCCAAGAACAGGTGAAGGAAGAAGGTGCAACTCCTTCTTCTTGTCCGCCTAATTTTGTTGGTATTTAAGTGGAGGTGAGGGTTTTCCCTTTAACCTATGCTTATCCCTCTGTAGAAACCTTTCTTTAGGATTTCAAGATTACATCCACGTTCAAGCCCCCCCTCACGTTCAAACCCAAACTAATTTGGATCCCAAGCTAACTCCATCTGTCTTAGCCAAAGCCAATACAAATTTCAAAATTCAGCCGCCAACTATAGACTCAATTGACATCAATTAGCCACCTTTCCATCTTCTTCTTTCTTCTTCCCCCATCTAAGAACCCTAGCCTCCATTACCAAAGAAAAGAGAGAGAGAGAGAGAGAGAGTTTCAGCCCTTGTCTATAAAATTCAGCAGCACCCATCCTTGTCTGCATCAAGTGGTATTAGAGTGAAGATCCTTGATCACCATGAGCACCCAAAGCCGTCGTCCCTACAACATCGATCGACAATGAGATGAGATAGAGATGATGGCTGAAGTTCTCCATCAAATGGCTGCCTTGAATCAAAAGATGGATGCTTTTTATAAAGGATCAAGATGAGAAAGTCTCACTATCAACTAATCCTAGGGTGGACGTGAAAGAAGGTTGGAGTCTCACCAAGATCCCTTCAATCACTCTTGTTGCGCACCAAGGAAAAGAGAAATCACTTCTCTTACATTGAACACTCACAAATTCTCAAAACAATGTAATTTGAATTTTATTCTTTAACCTCTCCTATTTATAAAGTAAGAGGTTGGGACAAATATGGACTCTTATCAATGCAAAATTTAAAAGAAATTCTTCTCTAACTAGGACTCCTACCTCAATAAGGACTCTTTTAAATTTAATTCAAACAACTGACTCATTCAACCAAATTTAAACTAGACTCCTAATAAGACTAGGACTCCTTATGGCGCATGAAAGAGAGTCTAAATCAACTAAGACTCTTCCTCAAATGCCACATGGAACAAATCAGCAAAGTCCTAATCAATCAAGAACTCCTCAATGCCATAGACTCAATGTGATTTCATGGCGTTGGAACATAACTCCAATTCGGTCCACATGCCCAAACAAAAAGGACTCAATGGGGACTTGACATGCCCCAACAAATAGACTTAGTCTCTCATGACTCAACACCCCCAAACAAGAGGACCCAATCCTCACATGCCCATAGGGATTGGGCTTAGTGCTCCTGCATCAATCCTTCCCTGTTGCAAAAAAACTTGGCTCCATCGAGTTACGCGACTGATAGAGCTCGTATAGGTCTGCGTTCAGGCGTTGGACCTTCTCCATTTTCAATCACGAACAATCTGAAAAGGATCGGTTCTTCTACTTCACTAAAAATTTCTGATATCCTCCTCGATGAGTAGATACGATTTGATCATCAAGGATGTCTTCGATTGCATCTTTAGGGGTTGATCATCGAGGGAGTGCTGGTACTGGTAGGGTGTCTTCAATTTCAAAATGGTGACCTTCATATGGCTACAAATCTTGAAGATGGGGCTGATTTGAAGGTCTCCAGCAACTCTAGGACATAAGCTTTCTAGCCCAAATGCTTCAGCACCTTGAATGGTTTGGCTCGTCAAGGATGCAGCTTCTAAAAATTTTTGCAAGAGAATTGTTCAGCTCGTAGCCGTATCAAAATAAGATCACCTTTTTTGAATTCCAAGGGACGCTGATAAGAGCACAAAAGTGCGATCTACATATCATCTAAATTAGTGTTATTGCTAACTGATAATGATAAATTCACTAGTTTAATATTATATTTTTTGTTTGGCACAGGTTATTACAAATTAAAGTTTAAATGGATCATGGCCCCAAACCGCGCGGGCCCAATATTGCCATGATCTGATCGAGCATATTTGCACCCAAACATCCAAGCCCGCGTGCGATCTCCCAGTGATCCTCGCATTTCCTCCTTTCCGGATTAGTACCCGCACTCTTCCGGAATAGAGATTCCCACTCTCACTTCATCACAAAGAAAAAGACCTTTTTAACCTCCAATCCCATGAAGAATAGCTGAAAATACTATTCATCCCTAAAGTTATTATTCATTGCTGAAATCACTGTTCATATGAACAGTGTTCCGTGATGACACTGTTCATGTGAACAGTGTTCCGTGATGACACTGTTCATGTGAACAGTGTTATGGGAATTTTTTTTTTTTTTGAGTTCACTGTTCTTCTTCCTCCCAGCAGCTTCTTTTGCCCGTTCCATTCCAGCGTTCAAGCTCCATTCCGAATCAGTCTCTTAGCATCCCATGGCTAAAGAAGGAAATCCACGTCCTCCTCTTCCGGAATAGAGATTCCCACTCTCACTTCATCACAAAGAAAAAGACCTTTTTAACCTCCAATCCCATGAAGAATAGCTGAAAATACTATTTATCCCTGAAGTTATTATTCATTGCTGAAATCACTGTTCATATGAATAGTGTTCCGTGATGACAGTGTTCATGTGAACAGTGTTCCGTGACGCAATCGGGGTGGGCTGCAGATTTTTCTTCTTGAGGATGGCTGAATCTTTCTTCTCTTTTTTTTTTTTTTTCAAAGCAATGGCAATGGAGGCTAGGGTTCTTTGTGGTGGAAGGAAGGAGGAAGAAGATGGGTTGCTGGTTCGTGAGTTTGGGTTCAAGGAGGGTCAGCCAATGGACCAAAATTAGGCACCAATTTTTGTGGGGCTGAAATTGGCTAGACCAATTTTTTTAGGCTGAATTGGGTTGTGTGGAGTCCTAATGGCAATAGGACTTAGAGGAGGACGTGGGAAAGGAGTCTTGGGCGTGAGGGAGGTGCTGAAATGCTGATGTGGCACTCAAGGAGGTGCACCTACGGGAACAAGCGTGAAACAAGGGAGAGAGAGAGTGGATAAGGATGAATTAGTTTTGGAAATCTCATCCAAACTAATTCAAATTTTGAAGACTTGAAGGGAGGTGTCCCACCTCTTTCTTCAGCCTCTTGGCATCGCACCAAGCAAGGGACTTGCCCCTCGTCACGTAAACAAAGGGAATTTCGAAATCTAAAAGAAACTAACTTCATTCATCATACCCTTCTTTATATAGAAAGAAAGGTTGACAAAGGATAAGGATAAGGACTACACAGAATTTTAAATTGGACTCCTAATTACATGAGGACTCAATTCAAAATTTAAATTTTCTAATTGACCAATCAAAGGCCTTGACACCTAAGCCTAGACACCTAGGAATCCATTCCTTATGGCGTGTGGATTGAAACCCATCAAAAGGAATTCAGCCGCATGCCACGAGTTGGAATCTAGGTGGAACTCCTTCTCGGGTACCAACATCAGCATGAAGTTCGGAAGACTCCTCAAATTTCATCTGATCTCCAAATTTCACGTTCTTATAGTCATTGGAAAGCTACGGATGTCTACTTTCCAACAAAATTTGAATCAACTTAATCAGACTTCTGTAGCTCCCAAAATCATCAAAATACTATATGGTGTTCAATCTATCACGGATTTCAACTGGATTTGAACTCTGAATTTCTTCCACATGTGAGAGGTCTTCATGGTTGAACTTCTCTTTCTTTTGACATGTGACCACTTCTAATTAGCCATGGACCCATTCACGCCTTGGACTCAATTTAATTCATTGTGAAGAGGCTAACCCATTGTGAATCAAATCATTTATTGCATGGACTCAATCTAATTTCAGCTTGGACTCAACTGTTCTTGGACTCAAATTCTTTTCACCCCTCACCCAATGTCCCACGCCATTAGAATGAGGAAGGTGCTCCTGCATCAACTCTCCCCGGCTGGAAAAAGACTCGACTCTGTCGAGTTCTGTGACTGATAGAGCTCGTAGAGATCCGGGTTCAGCCGTTGGACTTCTTTCGTCTTCAACCAAGAGCAATCTGAAATTGGTCTGCCCTTCCATTTAACCAAAAATTTTTGATATCCCCCTCGACGTGTGGACACAATCTGATCATCCAAGATGTCTTCAATGGTGTCTTTAGGGGCTGATCGACGTGGTAATGATGGGGGTACGGCTGGAGGGTCTTCATCTTTAGCAAAGTGACCTTCGTAGAGCTGCAGGTCTTCAACATTGAAAATTGGGCTAACCTGCAAGTCTTCAGGCAAATCAAGCACATATGCATTAGGTCCCATTCGTTTCACTACCTTGAAGGGGCCGGCGCGACGAGGATGTAGCTTCTGAAAATTTCTGCGAGGGAAGCGTTCAGCACTCAACCGCATCATCACAAGGTCTCCTTCTTTGAATTCCAGGGGACGTCGCTTCAAGTCTGCTTGTTGCTTGTAAATCTCGGTGTTGGTGACCAAACGACGTCGAACTTCAGCATGGATGTTTTGTATGTGCCTAGCGAAGTCTTCACCACCTTCGCTGGTCCTTGTGTTGATGGAAAGTGGTACAAGATCAATAGGCCGCCGCGGTTTCAACCCGAGAACAATCTCAAAAGGTGACAATCCTGTGGTACGGTTGACACTGCTGTTGTAGGCAAACTCGGCATGGGGTAAAATCAGATCCCATGACTTCACATGATCCCAGACTAAGCATCGAAGAAGGTTCCCAAGACTGCAGTTGACCACCTCGGTCTGCCCATCGGTTTGGGGGTGATAGGCGCTGGAGAAGGAAAGACGGGTGCCAAGCTTCGCCCAAAGTGTCTTCCAAAAATAGCTAACGAACTTGACATCACGATCAGATACAATAGTCTTCGGGAGCCCATATAGACGAACCACTTCTTTTAAGAACAAATCAGCAACTCGTGATGCATCATAAGTCTTCGCACAGGGCACAAAGTGCGACATCTTTGAAAACCTGTCAACAATGACAAAAATAGAATCATGTCCTCGTATCGTCTTGGGCAACCCAAGCACGAAGTCCATGCTGAGGTCCTCCCATGGTGAGCTCGGCAATGGCAGTGGAGAGTAGAGGCCGGCATTGGATTTTGTTCCCTTGGCTAGTTGACAAGTTCGGCAATGTTTGATGATTCGGTGGACATCCTTGCGCAAGGTCGGCCAATAGAACCTGTCCTCCATCATAACGACGGTCTTGTCACGCCCGAAGTGACCAGCAAGACCTCCCCCATGAACCTCCCGGATGATGTGGTCGTGAAGAGAGGTTTCTGGAATACATAGGCGTGTGCCACGGAAGAGAAAGCCATCATGGATTGAAAAATCAGAATGCTGCCGGTGACTCCCTGCTGAAATTTCGGTGTAGATAGGCTGAAAATATGCATCAGTAGAATATAGATTTTTCAGATCATTGAAGCCCGTTACTTCTGCATTCAAGAGGGTGAGAATATGTGTCTTCCGGCTAAGGGCATCAGCGACTCGATTTTCTGCACCAGGCCTATGCTTCAATACAAAAGTAAATTGCTGCAGTACATCCACCCATCTCGCATGTCGCGCACTTAGCTTCTTTTGTGAATTGATGTACTTTAAAGAGTCATGGTTGGTGTACATGACAAACTCTCGATGTAGAAGATAATGCTTCCAATGTTTAAAAGTTTGAACCACAGCATAAAACTCAATATCATAAGTGGAATACCTTCGCTTGGCATCGTTGAGCTTTTCGCTGTAGAAGGCGACGGGATGACCTTCTTGGCTCAGAACTCCACCAATCCCAATGTGAGAAGCATCACAAGCGACTTCGAAGAGCTGATCAAAGTCTGGAAGTCGAAGAATTGGGGCTTGGGTTAGACGTTCCTTGATGTCTTCAAAGGCTCTAGTGGCGGCCGGCGTCCAACAAAAATTTTCAGCCTTCATATAATTGGTGATTGGTGCTACTATGCTGCTGAAATTTCTTATGAACCGGCGGTAGAAGGAAGCCAAGCCATGGAAGCTCCTCACCTCATGAATGTTACTTGGCATCGGCCACTCCCGAATGGCACGAACTTTCTCCGAATCCGCTGCAACACCTTGATCTGAAATTATGAAACCAAGGAATGGTACTTGTGATTCAGCAAAGAAGCACTTCTTCAGGTTAACATAAAGTTTTTCTGATCGAAGTGTAAGAAGCACTCGGCGAAGATGTTGCTGATGCTCCACACGGCTACGACTGAAAATTAAAATGTCATCAAAATAAACAACCACAAAGCGCCCAATGTACGGTTTCAGCACTTGATTCATAACCCGCATGAAAGTACTTGGCGCATTGGAGAGACCAAACGGCATAACCATCCATTCATAGAGGCCATCCTTGGTCTTAAATGCCGTCTTCCACTCATCCCCAAGTCTGATTCTGATCTGGTGGTAGCCACTTCGAAGGTCCAACTTGGAGAAGATGGTGGCTCCATGCAACAAATCCAGCATGTCGTCAAGCCGCGGGATCGGGAAGCGGTACTTCACTGTAATCTTGTTGATTGCTCTGCTGTCCACGCACATCCTCCATGAACCATCCTTCTTGGGAGTAAGTAGAGCCGGAACGGCACATGGACTGAGGCTCTCTTGGATGAATCCCTTGTCCAAAAGTTCTTGGATTTGGCGGTGAAGCTCCTCATGTTCTCTAGGATTCAGCCGGTATGCAGGAAGATTCGGTAAACTCGAACCGGGCACCAAATCTATGGCATGTTGGATGTCCCTCATCGGTGGAAGCTCCTTGGAAAGGTCCTCAGGGGTTACATCAGAGAAATCATCCAATATAGACTTGAAATTAGGAGGAACAACTTCTGAAATTTCAGCCCCAACTTTTCTAGCCATTAGTGCATACATGACCCCAATCTCTCGGCTACAAGCTTCAAACTTTCTCATGGTTAAAACCCGTTGGATTATCAGATTTTCAGAGGTAAAATCAGTGATCCTAAGGGGCTTTAACACAACTCTTTTGTTGGCACAATATAGAGAATAACAATTGGATCGACCATCATACTCGACACTACGATCATACAACCAAGGTCTTCCTAGAAGAAGATGGCACGCTTTCATGGGCAGAACATCGCACCATACTTCATCTCGAAGGTCCTTACCAAGTGAAAAACTGATCAAGCATCTTTGTTTAATAGGGATGGAGGAGTCTTCGATCCAACTTACTCGATACGGCTTTGGATGCGGTACCGGTTTCAGATTCAGCTTTTTCAGCACTTCTTCGGAAATGATATTCATGCAGCTTCCATTGTCAATGATGAGGTTTAGAGACTTGTTGGCATGCTCGACGCGAGTGTGGAAGATATTGGTGCGCCTCCAATCTTCCTCCACGTTCTCCTCCAGCTTGCAACCCGTAAGAACCCGCCGCATGACGCACACAGGTAGATCTGAAGCTTCTAGCTCCACCGCAGGGGCTTCTTCATCATGTTCTTCGTTTCCTTCATTTCCCTCTTCATCAGCGGGCTGAGAGGGAGGAGTGACTTCAGAGGGTCCTATGATCTCATCCTCCTCACATACCAATGCAAATCGTTGGTCTCGGGTAGGACAAACAACGGCGAAATGGCCTCGCCCACCGCACTTGTAGCATTCAACAGGATTCTTCCCTTGCGGTGTGGATTGTGGCATAGGACCTTTACCCTTTTCATTAGCCCTTGGAGCACCCCTTTCCTGATATGTGCTTCTATTTACTGAGGTTTCAGATCTGAAAGCAGGGGCGTTACCTCGAGGAAATGGAACTCCTCGGTTGGTGCTGCGCTCGGAAAATCGTTGTACAACTTGTGCTTGCGCAGGGCGTCTTTGTCGTAGCTGCGATTCAACTCGAATGGCGAGTTGGTATGCCTCCTCTAGGCTGAAGATGCGCGTTGTCATTAGCTCCCTCTTGATGTCATCCCTCAGCCCGGATCGGTACCGAGTTAGGGACTGTCGATCCGTCTCCGTGAGGTTGCTGCGGATCATCAACTCATATAATCGGGCCGTATACTCCTCTACGGAAGAGCTTCCTTGACGAAGTTTCAGAAGTTCTTCGAAGAGTGTCTCCTCATAATCAAGGAAAAGATACTTTTCCTTCAAACGAAGTTTCATCTCCTCCCAATCATTGATAGGGGGCTGTCGGAGTCGATGAAGCTTCTCTTCAACGCTATGCCACCATATGCGTGCTTGGCCCTTGAGCTTCATCTTCACGAATCGCACCTTGGTTTCATTGGGCATGCTGAACTATTCGAAGTAGTCTTCGAGAGATATCAACCAATCCTGGAAGTAGGTTGGGTCTATGCTTCCGCTGTAATCAGCAACTTCTACATGAACCCGCTTCATGACATCATCGAGATCATGGCGCTCCCGCTGATTTTGATGAACATAGGGGTTCCTGAAATTATTCCCCATACGAGGAATGTTTGGAGGGGGCATCCGCTGATCCCTAGGTGGCCTTTGGGGTGATAGACCCCTGGGGGAGAATGCTTCAACATCGGGGTCTCCTCCAAATGGCACTTCTGAATTTTCAGGTTGCGCGGGGACAGCATGTTCATCTTCAAGATTGTTTGGCTCGGGGAAGAGACGATCCCAAACAACTTTCACCTTCTGATTCAAGGCCGCCACTTGCCGGATGAGCTCGGCCATCATCTCAGCACGTTGTCGTTCATTGTTGTAGGGGCGACCACTTCTGGTACTCATGGCGACAAGGATTCGCTTTGATACCAATTGATGCAATCGGGGTGGGCTGCAGATTTTTCTTCTTGAGGATGGCTGAATCTTTCTTCTCTTTTTTTTTTTCAAAGCAATGGCAATGGAGGCTAGGGTTCTTTGTGGTGGAAGGAAGGAGGAAGAAGATGGGTTGCTGGTTGGTGAGATTGGGTTCAAGGAGGGTCAGCCAATGGACCAAAATTAGGCACCAATTTTTGTGGGGCTGAAATTGGCTAGACCAATTTTTTTAGGCTGAATTGGGTTGTGTGGAGTCCTAATGGCAATAGGACTTAGAGGAGGACGTGGGAAAGGAGTCTTGGGCGTGAGGGAGGTGCTGAAATGCTGATGTGGCACTCAAGGAGGTGCACCTACGGGAACAAGCGTGAAACCAGGGAGAGAGAGAGTGGATAAGGATGAATTAGTTTTGGAAATCTCATCCAAACTAATTCAAATTTTGAAGACTTGAAGGGAGGCATCCCACCTCTTTCTTCAGCCTCTTGGCATCGCACCAAGCAAGGGACTTGCCCCTCCTCACGTAAACAAAGGAAATTTCGAAATCCAAAAGAAACTAACTTCATTCATCATACCCTTCTTTATATAGAAAGAAATGTTGGCAAAGGATAAGGATAAGGACTACACAGAATTTTAAATTGGACTCCTAATTACATGAGGACTCAATTCAAAATTTTCTAATTGACCAATCAAAGGCCTTGACACCTAAGCCTAGACACCTAGGAATCCATTCCTTATGGCGTGTGGATTGAAACCCATCAAAAGGAATTCAGCCGCATGCCACGAGTTGGAATCTAGGTGGAACTCCTTCTCGGGTACCAACATCAGAATGAAGTTCAGGAGACTCCTCAAATTTCATCTGATCTCCAAATTTCACGTTCTTATAGTCATTGGAAAGCTACGGATGTCTACTTTCCAACAAAATTTGAATCAACTTAATTAGACTTCTGTAGCTCCTAAAATCTTCAAAATACCATATGGTGTTCAATCTATCACGGAGTTCAACTGGATTTGAACTCTGAATTTCTTCCACATGTGAGAGGTCTTCATGGTTGAACTTCTCTTTCTTTTGACATGTGACCACTTTTAATTATCCATGGACCCATTCACACCTTGGACTCAATTTAATTCATTGTGAAGAGGCTAACCCATTGTGAATCAAATCACTTATTGCATGGACTCAATCTAATTTCAGCTTGGACTCAACTGTTCTTGGACTCAAATTCTTTTCACCCCTCACCCAATGTCCCACGCCATTAGAATGAGGAAGGTGCTCCTGCATCATTCCGTGATGACACTGTTCATGTGAACAGTGTTACGTGAAAACACTGTTCATATGAGCAGTGTTATGGGAATTTTTTTTTTTTTTGAGTTCACTGTTCTTCTTCCTCCCAGCAGCTTCTTTCGCCCGTTCCATTCCAGCGTCCAAGCTCCATTCAGAATCAGTCTCTCAGCATCCCATGGCCAAAGAAGGAAATCCACGTCCTCCTCCTCCGCGTTGCAGCGGCAGCAAATCCTCCCCATCTCCTCTTTTTCCGGCCACAACAGCGGATTAGCAGGGATTTTCAGCTCCTTCCATTTCTGCATCCAAGCAATCCCGCGGCCAGCTCCATTGATCCGGCCGTTTGTGAGCATTCGACACCCCAGCGCGCCCACTTCTTCTTCAGTCCGTGATCCCAGCTTTCTGCATCTCATCCCAAACGCCCGCGATGGCATGCCACCGGATTAGCATCCGCATCACATGCATCCGTCTCCTCCTCGATGCACCAACAGCAAATCCTCCCCATCCTGCCGTTTCAGCCTTCCATTTCATCCTCTTCCATTTCTCGCCATCAAGGAGCCACTCCAGCATCATGCCAAAGATCCTGCGTCCACCTCTTTCACTGTTTCAAAAATCATCCAGCGCGGCGTCCTCCTCCCTGCGATCCCGCACACGAGCGTGCGTACCCCCCCTCTCCACGCAATCAGGATGGTGGACGATCTATTTAAGGGAGGAGGGAGGAGGCCATCAGGAGGGGGAAAGAAAGCTCGGGTGGGGGGGGGGGGGGGCAAAGAACAGGGGAGAAAGAGAGAAAACAGAGTATTTTTTTTTTTAGTGTTATGTAGGGGGGGGGGGGGGGCCAAAGCCATGCTCTGTTCTTGGAAAGAAGAAAAAAAGAGTATTTTATGTTGAGTGTTCCACCGAGAGGACTTGTTCCTTATTTTCATTTTTTTTCCTTCTCACTTTTGTAAGCATTTTTCTTTTTATAAAATCTATTAAAATTTTCTTTTATGCAATCCATGTTATAGGTTTTGTTTAATTTCTTTTCTTTTATGCAATCCATTAATTTTTTTTTCATGCAATCTATGTTCCAGGCTTTAATCTTCTTAAGCACTGTTTTCATCCATGCCAAAGTTTTTCTTTCGAGTAGAAAAGGTAAGAGTATAATTAAATTAAACTTTGTTTGTCGGTTTTAACAACGATCTGTTTAGTGTATTTTTAGATAAACAGAAAATCGACAACAAAATTTTGGCGCCGTTGCCCGGGTGGCAAATCGAGAAGCAAGAACGATCACGAAGATCAAATTGAATTTTGGATTTTCGGAGTGAACGCACTCCGGTAGTAAGTTTTTTTATTAATTTTTCTTATTTTGATTATTTTTAGTTAATAATTTCATAGTAATTAAATTCTAAAATTTGAAATTTAGAATTTAAAATTTTGAAAAAAAATTTAAAAAAAATTCAAATTTTTTTTCCAAAATTCTAAAATTTAAAAATTTAAATTCAAAATTTAAATTCTAAAATTCAAAATTTAAAATTAAAAAAAAATTGCTAGTAATTGATAGGTTGCAATCCTCCAAGGTTATCATACCTCTATTGGGGCTCCTTACGGAGTAATCTCCAGAGCTTATTCAACGGGCATTCGGAGATTAACTGACACATAAGGATTAATTTTTAGTTTATATTCAAGTTATTCTTATATATTTTTTTTAAAAAAATATAAAATAATTTTTTTAAAGACAAATAAATAGAAAAATAGAAAAAAAGAGAAATTTTTTTTTTTGCTTGCTCATTTAATCAATACAACCTAATGACATTGCATAAACTTTTTTAAAAAATCATTGATTATTTGCTGCATTTAGTATTAAGCATTTGTATAAAATAATTTAAGGGCAAAATCTATTAAAAAGATAAGGTCGAGAAGTCATTACCTGTCCTTAGCCCAAAAATCACCACCTTGCATACATATCCTAAACCAAATTAAATTAAAATCAATTAGACATTGGCCATAGGGTTTTCAAGCTCAATTAGGCTCTTAGAAAGAAGCGGCTGAAAGCCACTCCAGTGAGAATTTAGTAATTGGTGATGTCTAGAAAAGTTTTACAACAGTGAGTATTGTTACGGGTATTGTGGTACTGGTGTATCCCTTCTGGCACCACATACACCCCGGAACTTTTCTAATCATTGGTTACTGGATCGCTTAACTTGTAAGCTCAAGCTTAATCTGAAAGGAAGATTAGGAGCTGTCTAATCTAGAGAGAATTTTAGAAACTTTTTAACCTGATAAATCTCTGTGCAACTAAATTAAAGGCCACTAAACCTTCTTTAATCTCAAGATTACAGAGCCAATCCATTGTGTGGTGTTGATTGTGGTCATCTTGGTCTAGCCCTTCTGCTTTTCTCTTAGGATTTCGTTCATTTTAGGAGTCAAATCTAATGAATTGTTGATAATGTATGCATGGTAAAAGGTCATTAAGGGATAAGTTAACCCCATTTGATCCTGAGATTGACAGAACTTTTCATCATAACCTACGATCTGTAAACCAACCGTCAATCTCTACAATGGGTGAACATATTAGAACTTTGAATGAGTTGTTCGCACCCGCATCTGCTAGTCCCCCTACTTGCATAGTATTACCAATTAATAATGCAGCCCAATTCGAGATTCGGGCTGCAACAATAAACATGTTACCCAAATTTCATGGGTTTGATAGTGAACAATTGTATATTCATCTAAACAAATTTTTGACAATTTGTCAAACGTTTAGAAATCAAAAATTAGATGAAGAGGGTATTAAATTAAGGTTGTTTCCCATGACTTTAGAGGATCGTGCTGCTGCATGGCTGTATTCTCTTGCTTCAAATTCTATCACATCATGGGAACAACTATCTAGGAAGTTCATGGCTAAGTTCTATCCCATGGTAAAGAATGAAAAAATTAAGGATGCCATCAGAACTTTTAGAGGAAAATCTGAGGAGGAATTTTCTCAACTTTGGGAAAGATTCCATGATCTTTTGGTTAAGTGCCCGCACCATGGGCTTGACAAGGCTGATCTAGTACATTTCTTTTACAAATGATTACCTCTAGCACATAGGAACATGATTGAATCCATGCATAAGGGTAGGTTCATGAACCAAACCCCTGATCAAGCCTATGAGTTCCTTGTGGATTTAGTTGAAAATGCCCAAAATTGGAGTAGCTACGGTCAGGAGATAGATAGAGATGATTATGGGTTTAGAGAACCAAGTACCTACGGAATAAAAATAGATCCAGAATTCAAAAATATCATGACCAATCTGGTGAACGGGGTGAATAATCTAAGCAAAAAGTTGGATGCTTTTATGGTTCCCACTAACTCAAACTCACACAAAGAGTCAAATCCCATCATGAAAGTGGAACATGAACCATAAGGCTTATGCATCTTGTGTAACAGTTCTGAGCATCTAGTGGAGTGTTGTCCTAGTCTGCCCACCAAAAAGGCCGAGCAAGCAAATGCTCTAAATTCATATAGTGCCTTTAAGAAGCCCACTCCCAACTCGTTCAGCCCAGTTTACCACCCTAATAATAGGTTCCACCCAAATTTCTCATACAAGCAAAATGAACCTATTCAGCATCAAGGTGGTCCACCAGGTTTTCAGAACAACTTCTCCAGGATAGGTCCATCACAAATGAACCAACCTTTGGTTCCATCTGTACCTCCTTATAATGCCCCTATCCTACAGCAACCTTCACCATTAGAAACCATGATGGCTAATATGATGAAACAACAACAAGATTTTATCAAGCAACAACAACAGACCAATACAGCCCAAGCCCAGACTAACCAATTCCATATGCAAGCAATTGCAAAACTTGAGGTTAGTCTGAGCCAAATAGCAAACTTTCTAGGAGATAGGAAGAAAGGTGAACTACTTAGTCAACCAGTGCCTAACCCTAGTAGACAACAAAATCAAGGTCAGAGAGGTCAGTATCAAATTGATTCTAATGAAAATCCGACCTATGAAGTTCAGGCAATTACCACTTTAAGGTCTGGCAAGCAAGTGGACAATAAAGTCCAACTTTCTGAACACGTAAAAGAAAATAAGAATGAATCCAATAACAAACCTATTCAAAAGAGGGGTCAAGAAAAGGACAAAAAGGAAGAACCCATAGAAACATACAAACCTAAGGTTTTCTTTTCCAGTAGACTTCAGGACTCCAAGAAACAATCTAACTTTGATGCAATAATGTAAGTCTTTAAAACTGTTCAAATAAATATACCTTTCTCGATGCCATACGATAAATTTCTTCCTATACAAAATTCTTGAAATACCTCACCACGGTCAAAAGAAAAACCAGCATTCCTAGGCAAACTGTTATGGCTGCACAAGCCTCATCTCTTATTCAACAACAGATTGCCCTAAAATTCAAAGACCCTGGTTGCCCCACCATTGAAATAAAAATAGAAGAGACGATCATCGAGAGAGCCCTATTAGATTTAGGAGCCAGTGTGAACCTACTTCCCTACTATGTGTACCAAAAGTTAGGTTTGGAGAAATTAAAGCCCACAAATATTATCCTTTCCTTAACAGATAGGACGGTGAAGTACCCCAAGGGGATTGTAGAGGATGTAATAGTGAAGGTAAACGAGTTTTACTATCCTGTGGACTTCGTTATCCTTGAGACCGAGCCTGTAATACATCCAGACAGTCACACACCTATAATTTTAGGTAGATCTTTCTTAGCCCCAGCAAATGCTGTGATAAATTATCGAAATGGCATGCTGAAGTTATCTTTTGGCAACATGAAAGTCGAGCTTAATGTCTTCAATATAAGTAAACAACCACCAGACGATGAAAAATTTAATGAAGTTGACATAATTGAAAGTCTGGTTCAGGAGACTTTCTTACAAACTTATAGTAAGGACCCTTTAGAGGCTTACCTTGCCCATTCCGAGGAAGGGGTCGAGCATGCGCTCCCTAATTCTATTTTCCTTATGAGCACAGATCGTCATCGGCCGACTGTTCTTCCTCGGACTCTTCCAAAACCATTCTTAGATAATGGTTGAAAAAAAAATTAATATACATTTTGTCTGGCTGAAGACATAAAACTTTGCCCTCTTGGGAGGCATGTAAATATTAAAAAAAAAATTACTAACATGCAGGTTTGGGGGTTTTTGCCCCAATTGTCAATTTACCTACTCATATCAGGTTACTTCTCCTCTGTCCTATTACTGCTCTAAATTTTCTTTAACATTGAGGACAATGTTAGATTTAGGTATGGGGGTGGAAATATTTCTGATCTTTCTGCCTAAAAAGATTTTTGTGCCCAAAAAAAAAGATTTTAAATTTTTAACTCAAACTCTAATCTTTTTGGCTATATAAACTAGGAATTGTTTGACAATATCTTTGAGTTAAGAAATATGATAGCAGTTCTAGCTTGAGTTTTCGTCCCACCTGTCTCCTGCTAATATAATAGAAGATGATTTAGCACCTACACATAAGCACATGAATAGTGAGGTTTGTAAACTTGCAACTAATATGAATACTTTTAATTTTTTGGATAATTTAAAGTTGTGTGTGATGAACATCAAAAAAAAAAAGAAAAAATATATAAAATGAGTTATTGTAAGTCTTCTCACTGAGTAACCGGGCCTCTTGCTTGGCAAGCAGCAAGTGTTCGCGTAAAAAGGTGAGGATGACTTAGATTAAATTCTGAGTGACTAATTCGGCCTTGGAGCCTAGTTGACTTGAGTTATAAGTCTGTTAGGGTATCTTTACACCTAGTGCCCTGAGCTATCTAGATCGGAAGTCATAGGCCTCACACTCGCTATATGGGTTAACTAGAAAGCTTAATAAGGCTAGATATTGCACAAGTCATTCTTCTTAGCATTCAGTCTAATTAAAAAAAAGAATAAATAAATAAATAAATCTGGGGTGTTCATTACCATTTAACTCTAGAAAGTCTGGAAAATTGGAGTGATCATGTTGGAAGTAAGTGAAAGCCACTCATTTATATGATACTATCTTGCACCTCACGACATTCTTGACTTGTTAGCAAATAGATGGGGTGTAATGAAACTTGAGTTAGAATCTGTTTAAATATGATAGCAACAAGTCTCTATTGTCCTTGCAATTCTAGTTTCATACAGTAATACTTGTTCAAATTTTGAGTTAAAAATTGGAAATCCTTGACTGATGAAGTTTGTGGGTAACTTCACTGCAAACCCTCACGAGACAACACTCATCCACTAGGGTAACCTAGGGGTTTAAAGGCTTGTTACACGTGCTAAGTGCAATCGTGATGCTCTACGAAAGTGAGTACATATCTTAGTTTTGTGTACTTAGCTTCAATAAAATGTCATGGGTTAGACTACATCTTTTGTGCCCTCATTCTATCGTTTGCGCATTAATTGCTAGAGACTAGCAATAAGCTAGTTGGGAGGTGTGATGAGAGCACAAAAGTGCGATCTACATATTACCTAAATTAGTGTTATTGCTAACTGATAATGATAAATTCACTAGTTTAATATCATATGTTTTGTTTGGTACAAGTTATTACAAATTAAAGTTTAAATGCATCATGGCCCCAAACCGTGCAGGCCCAATCCTGCCATGATCTGATCGAGCATATTTGCACCCAAACATCCAAGCCCGTGTGCGTTCTTCCAGTGATCCTCACGTTCCCTCCTTTCCGGATTAGCACCCGCACTCTTCCGGAATAGAGATTCCCACTCTCACTTCATCATAAAGAAAAAGATTTTTTTAACCTCCAATCCCATTGATGACCCAAAGATTGAGTTGAAGATTGTGTTGCAAGAAGAAAGATAATTTATTTTGCAAGAAACATAGCAAGTTGGAAAAATACAAGAAGGCCTCAAAAGCTCTCAAAAAAGTTGGAAGAAAGCTTCACTTCATTGGCCCAAGTTTCAAGTTCAAAGGATTCAAGTTGAAGGAGCAAATTCAAAGAAAGATTCAAAAGAATAGTCCTCGAGTCGACTCCGGAAAGTTTAGAGTCGACTCTGGCACTCTAGAGTTTCAAGAAACAGTGCTCGAGTCGACTCCGATACTCTACGAGTCGACTCCGACTGAGAACAAACAAAAAATAGAGAGTTGATTTTCAGCGCTACAGTGATCTCGAGTCGACTCCAACTTCAGCGCTACAGTGCGGAGCCGACTCCCAGCTACAGTGCCGACAGACTACTATTCACAAGTGACTCCTGTTTCAGCCGAGTCGACTCCTACTTCAGCCGAGTCGACTCCAGCACGCTGGGAGGCATAACGGCCAGTTTTTTCTTGATTCCAACGGCTCTATTTTTGTCTCTAACGGCTAGATTTTTGTTCTCACCCCCTCTAAAGCTATAAAATCAAGAGGAGAGCTAGGAAAGATGGGATGGAAGTGGGAAAGAACATTTAGAGAAGAGATTTCAAAGAGATTACAAGAAAAATCTCCCATAAGCACAAAAGGGCCATTCAAAGTAAAATAGAGAGAAGAAGAGCATCCAAGTGAATCCCAAAGCTTCCTCTCCATCCGTGTGCTGCCTCGGTGATCCTCTACTTCGTGCAAAATCAGAAGAGGGTCAAGTAAAGAAGAAGCCGAGTTCCTCCATCTACAAATTTGTTTGAGGGCTTCATCTCTTTACTTTACTTATTTATATTTGCTATATTTGCTTATTTGAGAAGCTTGTATTTGATTTAAACTCTTGCTCTATTATCTTGTAACTTGATTCAATCAAGAAATTGAATCAAGGGATTAAGGTTTGTAAATGGTGAGCCAAAGGAAAAACCAACTTTGTAAGGTTGTGGTTGGTGAGCCTTTGGGAAAACCAACTGGGTTGATTGTGAACCTGGAAAACAATCGTTGTAAGGTTGTGGTTGGTGAGCCTTTGGGAAAACCAACTGGGTTGGATTGTGAGCCCGTGAAAACAATCGGTTGGTTCTAGTCGGTGAGCCTGTGAAAACCGACCGAGTTCGTTGTGATCTCGCAAAACAACAAGTTGGGTTGTGAGCTTGTAAAACAACCGACTGTAATCTGAGGAATTATAGTGAAATTCCTAAGAGATCTTGGGGAGTGGATGTAGGTGCTGGGGTGCACCGAACCACTATACATCTTTGTGTTTGTGATGCCTTATCTCTTGTATTTCATGCCTTACATTCATGCTTGATTGTGTAATATCTCTAGCTTTGTTTTCTATAGAGTTATAAGTGATTGTTTAGAATTTGCTTAGCTTCCACTCCATTCTTACCATACACATAGATTAAAATTGATCATACAACTAAAAGTTAATTTTAGATCAATTGCACCCTAAAGCCATAGTATAATTGCTCTAGCTTAATTTTCCACTGCTTTACTTGTAATTGCCTAGAGCTTAAGTAAATAACATCTTATTATTCCGCTGCATTCTATTCAAAGTAAAAATTAGGGAACATAATTTTTAGAAAACCCAATTCACCCCCCCTCTTGGGTTGTCACCTTGGGCAACAAGTGGTATCAGAGCAGGTGCTCAAGATTAATTATTGATCTCACGATCAAGAGCCAAAGATCATGACAACTCAAATAGATAGTTTTCTAGGAGAGGGACAGTTAATTGATAGACCTCCACTGTTTAATGGCATAAACTACACATATTGGAAAGCATGCATGCGCATTTTTATTCAATCACAAAACTATTATTTATGGAAAATCATAATAAATGACCTTCACACACTATCTCAAACTATTAATGAAAAGGACTTAGCACAATTGAATGCTAATGCTATGAACATATTATATTGTGCTATTCATGAAACGAAGTTTAATGAAATTTCTGCATGCTTATCTGCTAAGGAGATCTGGGATACTTTAGAAAATATTTATGATAAATCTCAGATTAGCTCACATGTGCTTCAATTACATACTAACAATGAGACTGCAGAAAAAGGTGTTGAATCTCCCACCTCAGCCGAGTCGATTCTTAGGTTGTCCGAGTCGACTCCTAGAGAAAAACAGAGACTTAGTTTTGGAGATCCTGTGAACGAGTCGACTCCAAGTATTTCAGAGTCGACTCCCAAGTTAGCCGAGTCGACTCCGACAAGGCCCGAGTCGACTCCGAGGCAGAACAGTTCAAAAGACAGAGAATCATCTTTTAGGCCTCTGAGAACGAGACGTCTCCCGAAGATCTCGAGTCGACTCTCAAGTCAGTCGAGTCGACTCCAAGTAAACCCGAGTCGACTCGAGGAAGAAAGAACATCAAAAAAATTCAAAAGCTTCCTAAAGACAAAGAAGAAGAGGAAGCAAGAAGAAAGAAAGAAAGAGATAAAAAGGAAGAAAGTTTTGACCAAGGAAGAGTCAAGCAAGGAAATGAAAGCTAGGAGCAACAATGATGATATTAGCTCCAAAGAACTACAAGAGGTAACTAACTTTTGCTTTATGGCACAAGAAGATAAGGTAAAATCTGAATCTACTTTTACATCAAATAATTTTCAAGAAGAATTTTCTTATGATGAACTTTTAAATGCTTTTCATGATTTGTATGGTGAATTTAGAAAATTAGCTATGAAAAATAAAAATCTTAAAAAGCTAAATTTGCAAATTTCAAAAGAAAGAAATTCTATTGATGAAATACAAGACAAACTAAATTCTGAAAATAAAAGCTTAAGGTTAAATTCAGAAGAATTGGTTCAGAAAAATCATAGCTTAATCGAAACAAACCAAAACTTGAGTGAAGAAGTTGACCAACTGAAATCTCTTATTAACAAGTTCACTGTAAGTTCAGAAAGATTAAAAATGATGTTTGAAAGCCAACATGCTGATTATGATAAATCAAAATTTGGCTTGACTCCTTTACTTAATAATAAATCTCTAGAGAAAAAGGTTATCAATTCACCAAACAAACCATTAAATAAGATAACTTATTTCAAACATGAAAAGAATGGGCATAACAACTTTACCTATCGTTCTAACATAATTAAATCAAGTGGTAAAGTTATTACAATTAAACAAATCTGGATTCCAAAAGGAACCATATGTCCTAACTCTCAAGGACCCAAGCAAGCTTGGGTACCCAAAATGAAAATATGAGGATGTAGACATAGATGTGCCAAGATACCCATTGAACAAATAGATTCATACAAATGGGTGTTCTAGACACACGTCAAAAAATGAAACTTAAAACATACTTATGAAAAGTAATTTTAAATAAAAAAATTAATAATAATAATAATGAAATCAGTAATCCTTGCATCTCATCATTATTTTTGCTTTAGTATTTGATTAAAATATGAATTGCAAGTATTGATCAATTTTGTGATATAGAAAATACTTTTGGAAATATAATCAAATCGCTTCATTTTATAGTATACTTTACTCACTATTGGATAAATTGCTAAATGATTAATCAATTTATTAAGAATAACTCTATGAATTCTCTATATGCTTGATTGAGAGTTTTTATCCATGGCATTATTATCTATTGATCATAGACATAATAATGTGTACTTGGTATGCTTTTGAATATATGCACCAAGATTAAAGAAACCATCTTTGGCCTATAAAATCAACTTATGCTAGTATGTACTTAATCTCAAAAGACCTTGCCATTGGCTTACTTAGATTATCTTCTGAAAGGTCAAAGTTTGCTATGCATGTTAACTAAGGAAACAAACAAGAATCAATTTCTAAATCTAAAGATGTTGTTTCCATCACTAAGTTTTCAAAAGCTTACATTGGATTTGTTCTTGGCAAATAAAATTGAAATATTTTCTATATTTGCTAAATTTTGTAAAAGTGTTTCAAATGATAAAGGTTTCCAAACTGTGAAGATAAAGAGTATAATGGCACAGTATTGAAAACCAAAATCCTGATAAAGTTTATATAGAAATTAATTATTTCAGCACCAAGGACACCTTAAGTAAAATAGGGTTAATAGAATTCTTGAAGAAATGAAAAAGACAATTGTGTATGATAGTCATCTACTTAAATGATTTTTTAAAAGCTATCATCACTGCTTGTCATACATATGATTTCTATTAGATCTATTTTTGATGAAAACTCCTTTTGATCTTCTGAAAAATGGAAAATGAACCATTGCATATCTTTCATATTTTTCAGTCATGCACGTTATGCTTGATATGTTCCTATGAAAATAATGCCAAATCTGATAAAGATATCTCTATCCTTGGATATCATTCATCAAGCAATGCATATAGAACATTCATGAAAAGATTCTAGTTGTAGAAGTATCAATTCATTTTATTCTTTATGAGACTAATGATTTATTATCAAGATACTAAAATCAAATTATATATGTATATGGTTAATCTTTTACATATAACAATCCAAAAAAAAAACTTGTTAATAATTAGAACCAAATTGGATATTTCAGAAATGCACTTAATGAAGAAAAATTGATGACTACTAAAAGACTAAATCAAGAAAAGATGAAATAGATCTTGATGAAATTCTTGCATGATTAGGAGTAAAGATCACCATTATCATTTGCTTGCTTTATGAGCTTTATATTCTATCAAATGAGAGTGTAGAATGGACTCCTATGTGCTTACTTTATTAAAAAAGATATATGTTAATTAATCACCATATTTGAAAACACTCATTACAAATATGATAAAGCAATATATGATTTGAAACAAGCATCAAAAGCATGATATAAAAGCTTAAGCAACCTTTTTGATAGAAAGTAATAGTGATAAATCTATGCATCAAAAAGAAGAATTTGTGATATCCTACTTGCTCAAAGTATACATTGATGACATCATTTTTGGTTCTACTAATGGAGATTTATATGAAGATTTTACTAAACTCATGCAAGGTGAGTTTGAAATATGTATGATGAATGAATTAACATTTTCTTTCGAACTCCAAATTAAGCCAAACAAGAAAGGGGATCTTCATTGACCAAAGTTAGTCCACAAGAAAACTCTTATGGAAGATTGGCATGAAGAAGGTATATCTATGACCCCATCTTGTAGAATTTGAAAAGGATGAGCAAAGTAGATCTATTGTTTTAAAGCTGTATTGAAGCATGATAGAATAATTATTTTATCATACAGCTAGTAGACCAAATTGTATGCTCATTATGTGCCCTTGTGCAAGACTTCAATCTAACTCTAATGATTCATAATCTGAATTTTGATAGAAACAACTGTTTAAGATAAATTGATTAAAACTTAGCTAACATGTCTTATTGATAATTGTCTTAAGCAAATAGTGTTAGATGTATGCCCTAGAAGCCAATTTGGCTGACACATTGTTGATTCTAGGGACATAATTTTGTACTTGACTATTTATTATTGAATAAATAAAAGGCATCTTTTTCATTCATATTGTTTATGTGTCTATGAATCGTCCAAAAAATTAATAAGATGATGATACATATTCTCAAGAGTTGAGAATTTGAGCCATGTATCATTGGTGATTAATTTCTAAATGCTCCTGATCAAAGGATCATCACGAGGACGGTGATCGATCCGATCAGTGCACAGATCACTCTCCTTCTGGATGGACGAGACTTGAGTCCACAGTGTAGGGACACTGAAGTGATAGTGCAGGTGCTTGTTAGAGAACAAGGGTACTGAGCGTGACCAATACAAGAAGTCACTTGGATGTCTATCCACTCGTCAGTGACTTGCTTGATGTTGCAGTAGTGTGACTGGTCCTTTGACCTGCGGCGCTTCGGCTACTCACAGTGAGGTTATTGTAGTTTGACTGCACACATACATGGTCTCTAGCCATATGGGTCCATGCAGTGTAGATTGGCTGCAGTAAGTTCACTGTAGGAGTAGGGTATGCACCTATATGGAATCTATCGACCTTGATAGATAAGGAGAGATCCTATGTGATTTATAAGACTGAGTTCGTAAGACCTCGGCCGGGGCAGTATGCACAGTGGAGAAAGAGTTTTTCACTATCGAACTCGAGTCGAATAAATCTTGACATATGACAGACGATGGGGTTTGACGAGTTGTCCATGACCTCCGTCCTGTAGGGATCCACGATAGTAGGACTGTATCACATGTTAACTGCACCTAGAGGTTCATCATTCCATTCTGCTGGGTAGCCACTACATGCTGCTAGGTGTCACTGGTGGATGGTGGGACTCATAGGGATTATCTTGATGATCGATAAACCCTAATGAGTTGAGTTGGAATTGTTCCAACCCATTGAAAGGAGTTTTCAATGATATAGTGATAGAGATCACAATATATCTCACTACCAGTCAGAATAGAACCTATGGGGTCACACACACTAGAAGTATTGACCGATCCGATGGTTGAAATCGTGATTAGGAATCACAAGAAATCAATTTGATTGATAAGAAGTTGAAGAAGGAACAAAGGGAATTAATTAATTAGACTTAAACACAAATCCTACTTCGGGTAGGATTCCTAGAGTCCTAATTGGATTAGGGCTGGGAATCCTAGTTGGAGTAGGACTGGAATTCCTACTTGGAATAGGATTCCTAAAATCCTAATGAGATTAGGAGTTTTGAATTAAAATTGGATTCCTACTTGGAGTAGGATTCCTAGAAATCCTAATTGGATTAGGACTAAAATTAAATACATCCTAATTAGATTAGGATTCCTTAAGTCTAAATTAATTATTAATCTAATGAATCAACATGACTCCTAATTGGATTAGGATTGAAGAGTTCAATTGAGTCATGGTTCATTCAAGTCCTAATTGGATTAGGACTAGCATAGATTGAACCCAATTTGGCTAATCCTAATTGGATTGGGATTAAACCATAAGAGAGGCACCCAATCCTCTTTGGAAGAGGATTAGGGCATCACAAGAAGGAGGGTTCACACCCCTCCTCCTCTCCTTGTGTGCGGCATGAAGAGAGGGGCCGGCGCCCCCCTTCCCTCTTAGGCAATATGTCTAGGGCTCCTAGATTGTAGGAGCCCTAGATGGCTTTATAAGGAGGCATGAGGCCGGCGCCCTAAAAAAGAGCTCTCTTCCTCCTCTTGCTGCCGCCACCAGCCCCTCTCCTCTCTTGGTTCAGCCGCAAGCAAAGGGAGAGCAAAGTCCAAGCGTTGGCTTCATCCTCTTCCTCCAATCCTTCTTCCAACGCAGGGAAAAGAAAGAAGGCTGCAGAAGCTGTGTTCTTCTTCCTTGAGTTCCTTCTTCTTCTTCCTCCTCTCAAGCACTTTCAAGAGTTGAAAGAAAGAGAAGAGATCAGCCATCAAAGGAGTCTTTGCAAGGGAGCTAGCACCCCGGGAAGACAAGAAAGCTTTGATCGGTTCTCTACTTCGTGTGGATACCCGTAGAGGCCGGACGTTTGAACGGCTTCAAACGAACCCTCTTCCAAAACCACGAATTCAGATTCGCGGTGATCATCTACCCGCGCAAGATGAAGATTTGATCTTCCTATTAGTTCTAAAAGTTTTAATTCTTACCTAATTACGAAAGGTCTCGAAAGAAGCGTTCATGCGATGAACGTCGAACCCGTGCATGCCGATTCCGCTGCCATCTGAAAATTTTTGAAATATCAGCGGCATGGGCGGGTTCCCAACAGTGGTATCAGAGCCTAGGCTTCGTAGATTAAGGTAAGAATTAAATATCTAAAGGCATATTAGATCTGAAAATTAAATGATCATGCATGCTGAAAAATTCTGCATGCAGATTTTTCAGGGGTGCTGATTTTTATGTGATAAAAAGATGATTCTAATTGCATTGTTAATGGGATTACAAAGTTTAGAATCATGATTAGCATGATCAGCGACCTATGTCATGATATAATCAGTTAAGTTTCAGATCTGAAAATTATAATTGTAGCATACGGTGATGATCATAGGATTCAACCCCTTTTGGTATCAAATGTAATGACCTGCGATGTGATCTGCGATGTCATGTAATTTTTCAGATGCTTGCATGCATCTTATTTGATGTTTTGAGAGGCCTGCGTGCCTCCTAAAAGGAGATGTAAATTATTTTTATTTTTATTTTACATCTGGTTGTATTTCTGTGATGTGATGTACATCAACGATCAAGTTGAAGCAAAGGCATGAGATGAAAGGTGATCTAAGCGGTTGATGGCGATGGGATCAAGAGTTGATCAAGGATCGAATCAAGGAAGCTTGGATCCAATTCAAGAGTTGAAGACCACTTGATCGATTGATGTGCATGTGCTTGTAATACGACCTAATTAGAATCCATGATCATCACCTAGTTAAAGTTTAGCTTTAATTATTGCCGCGATTATAACTGCCTGCAATGCGCCGTTTGCATGTGATGTGAATGAGAGTCGGGTAGATAGGTCTACATGTGATGTAGCAAACCCAATTGAGACCTAAATCAAAACCTCCTCAATCAAGTCGAGAGTGAACCGACATGAGCAAGTCATATTAGATTAATTGATCTAATTGGTGTCTAGGAAAGCATGAAAGGTGGTTACTTAATTAGGACCTTACTCTCTGAGTAAGGGGAGCCTCCCATCTGCTTACCTGGCCAATTGTTCGATTACCTCTTATGAAAGGCTCAAGTTGCAAACACTAAGACCTGATTAACCAATATTAAGTCAATAGGTCTTCCACTGTAGTAGAGCTGCTAAGGCCTTTCTGATGTTGACTTGTCTCGGCTGGACACAGTGGTCAAGTTGCATTGGGGGGCTGGACCTCTCTATAGACATGAGATGTTGTAGGGTAAAGGTGGGGTTGGGCACCAATAACTGTTAGGTGAGGACCCAATGACGACTTTATTCCTACGGTTATACGGTGGGTCTGACTTAACTAAGAAATGAGACCAATAACTGTTAGGTGAGGTCTTCATGGCTTAGAGACCAAGTTGCACTGCAACATGCTTGAGAAGCATTGTACAAGAGTTGTACACTCATCCATCTATGTGTCACCAATAACTGTTAGGTGAGGTGGCATGTAAATTGGTGGGACCGCAGTACCCACTAGAAACCCTAGTCGTGTGGGATTTCCGTTTTCCTACCAGGGGAGTGTGAGGAATTCGAGAAAATAGTGGGAGTCACATTTGTTCTAAAAGACCTTAGGACAGATTAGAATCAAGTACAAAAGTCTAACTAGAATCTTTACTCTCTGCAGATACAATGTCGGCTTCAAACCCTTTGACCCGTATTCTTGAGACCAACCGACTGACCGGAACCAATTACAAGGACTGGCTTAGAAATCTCAAAATAGTTTTGGACTGTGAGAAGATAGGCTATATACTTGATTCAGATATCCCCACATTACCAGCACGTCCCACTGATGTTCAGCGTGAGATGCATAAAAAGTGGTTGGACGATGACATTAGAGTAAAATGCTATATGATGGCATCTATGTCTAATGAACTCCAATGCCAGCATGAAAATATAAAGACTGCTAGGGACATACTGGCACACCTACAAGAGTTGTATGGTGAGCAGAGTCGCACAGCTCGTTTTGAAGTGTCCAAGAGGCTTTTCAAAGCGAAGATGCGCGAAGGGCAGTCTGTCCATGATCACGGTCTGACCATGATCAAGGACCTAGAGGAGCTTGAGAAGCTCGGTATGGACATGCACAAGGAATTGCAAGTGGATTTGATCCTACAGTCACTTCCTGATTCATTTGGTCAGTTTATAGTAAACTACCACATGAATAAGATTGAATGCACTAAGACTGAACTAATCAACATGTTGGTAACTGCTGAGGGAGCCTTGAAAGGTTCAAGGGGCAATGTCCTCGCTGCTGAGTTGACTTCTGGTTCCAAGAGAAAGTCTACTTGGAAGAAAAGGAAGCCTACAAAGAAGCAGAAGAAAGACAAAAAGCCAAAGAAGGAAGTTCAAAAGAAAAAGGCTAACGACAAAGGAAAATGTTTCCACTGCAATGTCGAAGGCCACTGGAAGAGAAACTGTCCTTCATACCTCGAGAGCCTAAAGAACAAGAAAGGTGACACACCTTCAGAAGGTATAGACTTGCTCATTATTGAAACTAATCTAACGATTTCTTCTACTTCTAGTTGGGTTATAGATTCTGGTTCTAGTGCTCATTTGTGCACTACCATGCAGGGTCTAAAGAAAAGTAGAAGGCTGGCGGAAGGTGCGGTAACCCTTCGGGTTGGCAACGGGGCAAAAGTTGCTGCTGTGGCTGTGGGCACCTACCATCTGCGACTACCGTCTGGATTTAGTTTAATACTTAGAGACTGCTATTATGTACCTGTTGCTAGCAGAAATTTGATTTCTGTTTCATGTCTAGCACAGGAAGGTCATGTTTTTACATTTGACAAAGACTGCTGTTCTATTTATTTGAGAAATAAAATAGTCGCACGTGGTTTTATGATTGACAGTCTCTACCATTTACATATGGATGTATCTGTGAATGTTACCGAGCAAGATGTGAGTGCCAAAGGATCCAAAAGATCCAGAGATGAGATAAACCAAAGATATTTGTGGCACCTCAGACTTGGCCATATTGGAGAAGATAGAATGAACAAAATGGATAAAGATGGGCTCTTAGGCTCATTGACTTCCGAGTCATATCCAGTTTGCGAGTCCTGTCTTCAAGGAAAGATGGCCAGACTACCCTTTGTAGGACATGGGGAGAGGACCACTGAAATACTTACCCTAGTACATACAGATGTATGTGGCCCATTCGATGTGCTAGCCAGGGGACGTTATTCTTACTTCATTACCTTTACCGATGATTATTCACGGTATGGGTATGTGTATCTTATGAGACACAAGTCTGAATCCTTTGAAAAGTTCAAAGAGTTCAAGAATGAAGTAGAAAAACAAACTGAAAAACCTCTTAAGGCTCTTCGATCAGATCGAGGAGGAGAATACCTTAGTGGGGAATTTCGGGACTATCTCAAAGAAAACGGCATAGTCTCACAATGGACACCTCCGGGAACACCTCAACTCAACGGGGTGTCAGAGAGGAGAAATCGGACCCTATTGGATATGGTCAGGTCCATGATGAGCTTCACTGATTTACCTATGTTCCTTTGGGGAGATGCCTTACTCACAGCGATTTATTTATTGAATAGAGTTCCCTCTAAATCCGTTCCTACCACACCGTATGAGATATGGCATGGTAAGAAACCAAGTCTGGGTCATCTCAAGATTTGGGGATGTCCGGCCCACGTCAAGCGACTACAGGCGGACAAGTTAGAGGCTAGGACCATAAGTGCTCGTTTTATAGGATATCCTAAAGAGTCATTAGGATACAATTTTTACGTCTCAGAGGATCACAATGTGTTTGTGAGCCGTCATGCCATCTTCTTGGAAAATCAGTTTATCCTTGATAGAGGCAGTGGGAGGAAAATTGAGCTTGAAGAGAAAGTCTCTGAAAAGCAACGAGTCATGGATCCTATAGAACCTATTCATAAGGAGCCAGTACACGATGTCCCTCAACCACCTCGTAGATCTAGTAGAGTCTCCCATCCTCCCGATAGATACTTAGGTATACTTGAAGAGGATACTGAGGAAATGTTCCTAGTGGGAGATAGGGATCACATACAGGATCCCAAAACATACAACGAGGCGATATCTGATATCGATTCCGAGAAATAGCTGGAAGTTATGAAGTCAGAGATAGACTCCATGCATTCCAACCAAGTCTGGACCTTAGTAGATCCACCAGAAGGTATTGTACCTATTGGATGCAAATGGATCTACAAAAGGAAGATAGGTTCGGATGGAAAGGTAGAGACCTATAAGGCAAGGCTTGTGGCGAAAGGGTATAGTCAGCGCGAAGGCATTGACTATCAGGAGACCTTTTCATCTGTAGCCATGCTAAAATCCATCCGAACATTGCTTGCCATTGCAGCATTTCATGATTATGAAATCTGGCAGATGGATGTGAAAACTGCTTTCCTGAATGGATATCTTGATGAAGATATCTATATGGAACAGCCTTTGGGTTTCACTTCCAGTGATGGAGATCACAAGGTCTGCAAGCTGCAAAGATCCATCTATGGACTAAAGCAAGCCTCTCGGAGTTGGAACACTCGTTTCGATGATGCAATCAAAACGTTTGATTTCATCAAAAACGAGGAGGAACCATGTGTTTATAAAAAGGTTAGTGGGAGTGCTGTCGTTTTTCTCGTACTGTACGTAGATGACATTCTCCTGATTGGGAATGATATTCCCATGCTAACCTCGGTCAAGGTCTGGTTGTCAAAAGAATTCTCCATGAAAGACCTTGGGGAAGCATCCTATATTTTGGGAATAAAGGTCTATAGAGATAGATCTAAAAGGATGCTTGGCCTGTCACAGAAAATGTACATAGAGGAGGTGCTGAAGAGGTTCAGCATGGAAAACTCCAAGAGGGGTCTCTTACCCCTAAGGCATGGAATTCATCTCTCCAAGAAGATGTGCCCCAACACATCTGAGGAGATTCAACGCATGAGCAAGATTCCTTATGCATCGGCAATAGGAAGCGTCATGTATGCCATGCTATGTACACGACCTGATATAGCTCTTGCTGTGAGTGTCACAAGCAGATATCAGTCGAATCCAGGTGAAGAACACTGGACAGCTGTGAAGAATATTCTTAAGTACTTGAGAAGAACTAAAGATTTATTCTTGGTTTTTGGAGGATCATCAGAGTTAAAGGTAGAAGGGTACACAGATTCAGACTTCATGACTGATGTCGATGACAGGAAGTCAACATCTGGATACGTGTTCTTGTGCAATGGTGGTACGGTGAATTGGAAGAGTTCTAAACAACCGATCATTGCTGATTCGACTATGGAAGCCGAATACATCGCCGCCTCTGAAGCTGCTAAGGAAGGCTTCTGGTTCAAGAAATTCATTGCAGAGCTGGATGTGATGACATCAGATGCCATAACACTCTACTGCGATAACAATGGCGCCATAGCCCTTGCTAAGGAGCCAAGGTCTCATCAGAAGTCTAAGCATATAGAGCGGCGCTTTCACCTCATACGCGACTATGTGGAGAAGAAATATGTAGAGGTGCAGAGAGTAGACTCCGCGGATAACGTGGCAGACCCTTTCACTAAGCAGCTGAGTCAGCAAAAGACTGAAGCCCACCTTGAGAAGATGGGCCTAAGATATATGACCAATTGGCTTTAGTGCAAGTGGGAGATTGTTAGATGTATGCCCTAGAAGCCAATTTGGCTGACACATTGTTGATTCTAGGGACATAATTTTGTACTTGACTATTTATTATTGAATAAATAAAAGGCATCTTTTTCATTCATATTGTTTATGTGTCTATGAATCGTCCAAGAAATTAATAAGATGATGATACATATTCTCAAGAGTTGAGAATTTGAGCCATGTATCATTGGTGATTAATTTCTAAATGCTCCTGATCAAAGGATCATCACGAGGACGGTGATCGATCCGATCAGTGCACAGATCACTCTCCTTCTGGATGGACGAGACTTGAGTCCACAGTGTAGGGACACTGAAGTGATAGTGCAGGTGCTTGTTAGAGAACAAGGGTACTGAGCGTGACCAATACAAGAAGTCACTTGGATGTCTATCCACTCGTCAGTGACTTGCTTGATGTTGCAGTAGTGTGACTGGTCCTTTGACCTGCGGCGCTTCGGCTACTCACAGTGAGGTTATTGTAGTTTGACTGCACACATACATGGTCTCTAGCCATATGGGTCCATGCAGTGTAGATTGGCTGCAGTAAGTTCACTGTAGGAGTAGGGTATGCACCTATATGGAATCTATCGACCTTGATAGATAAGGAGAGATCCTATGTGATTTATAAGACTGAGTTCGTAAGACCTCGGCCGGGGCAGTATGCACAGTGGAGAAAGAGTTTTTCACTATCGAACTCGAGTCGAATAAATCTTGACATATGACAGACGATGGGGTTTGACGAGTTGTCCATGACCTCCGTCCTGTAGGGATCCACGATAGTAGGACTGTATCACATGTTAACTGCACCTAGAGGTTCATCATTCCATTCTGCTGGGTAGCCACTACATGCTGCTAGGTGTCACTGGTGGATGGTGGGACTCATAGGGATTATCTTGATGATCGATAGACCCTAATGAGTTGAGTTGGAATCGTTCCAACCCATTGAAAGGAGTTTTCAATGATATAGTGATAGAGATCACAATATATCTCACTACCAGTCAGAATAGAACCTATGGGGTCACACACACTAGAAGTATTGACCGATCCGATGGTTGAAATCGTGATTAGGAATCACAAGAAATCAATTTGATTGATAAGAAGTTGAAGAAGGAACAAAGGGAATTAATTAATTAGACTTAAACACAAATCCTACTTCGGGTAGGATTCCTAGAGTCCTAATTGGATTAGGGCTGGGAATCCTAGTTGGAGTAGGACTGGAATTCCTACTTGGAATAGGATTCCTAAAATCCTAATGAGATTAGGAGTTTTGAATTAAAATTGGATTCCTACTTGGAGTAGGATTCCTAGAAATCCTAATTGGATTAGGACTAAAATTAAATACATCCTAATTAGATTAGGATTCCTTAAGTCTAAATTAATTATTAATCTAATGAATCAACATGACTCCTAATTGGATTAGGATTGAAGAGTTCAATTGAGTCATGGTTCATTCAAGTCCTAATTGGATTAGGACTAGCATAGATTGAACCCAATTTGGCTAATCCTAATTGGATTGGGATTAAACCATAAGAGAGGCACCCAATCCTCTTTGGAAGAGGATTAGGGCATCACAAGAAGGAGGGTTCACACCCCTCCTCCTCTCCTTGTGTGCGGCATGAAGAGAGGGGCCGGCGCCCCCCTTCCCTCTTAGGCAATATGTCTAGGGCTCCTAGATTGTAGGAGCCCTAGATGGCTTTATAAGGAGGCATGAGGCCGGCGCCCTAAAAAAGAGCTCTCTTCCTCCTCTTGCTGCCGCCACCAGCCCCTCTCCTCTCTTGGTTCAGCCGCAAGCAAAGGGAGAGCAAAGTCCAAGCGTTGGCTTCATCCTCTTCCTCCAATCCTTCTTCCAACGCAGGGAAAAGAAAGAAGGCTGCAGAAGCTGTGTTCTTCTTCCTTGAGTTCCTTCTTCTTCTTCCTCCTCTCAAGCACTTTCAAGAGTTGAAAGAAAGAGAAGAGATCAGCCATCAAAGGAGTCTTTGCAAGGGAGCTAGCACCCCGGGAAGACAAGAAAGCTTTGATCGGTTCTCTACTTCGTGTGGATACCCGTAGAGGCCGGACGTTTGAACGGCTTCAAACGAACCCTCTTCCAAAACCACGAATTCAGATTCGCGGTGATCATCTACCCGCGCAAGGTGAAGATTTGATCTTCCTATTAGTTCTAAAAGTTTTAATTCTTACCTAATTACGAAAGGTTTCGAAACAAGCGTTCATGCGATGAACGTCGAACCCGTGCATGCCGATTCCGCTGCCATCTGAAAATTTTTGAAATATCAGCGGCATGGGCGGGTTCCCAACAAATAGAATCTAAGCTAAATTGACTCTGAAAATAAAAAATTGATTTGATCTTGATAAATCTTTCTATTGCTTCACATGCTTGTCCTTGAACCTTCTTGGTTAATGAAACTATCTTTTAAGTTCAAGTGACATGTGTTTGCTTATATTTAGGCAATCTCTTGAGTAAAATGACTCAACATTCAATTGTTGTCATATCTTATGATTGAGTCACCTAGTTAAGAAATATGCTATATGAATGTTTTGTATCTTGAAGAAACTAATGACTTTCTTTCAAGAAAGAAAAGGAGTTTGGTAATAATGCAGGATCCTTGAGCAAGAAAATGAGAGATTTCAACTTGAAGGATATCTCCATGTAAGATACAATAAACATTCACATGCAACCAAGAGAGAGGACCTTCTTCAGCCAAAAGTTCGTACATAAGAAATCTAGTAGGTATTTGACTGAAGAATGCAGAATGAATTGGTAATTCTAGATACCTCTCTCATAAATTAATTGAGCAAAGTCAATAACTTAAATCTTATTATGGCATGATTAAGGTCTTTAATTATTAATTTTTGATATCATGTCTATATATATATTGATTGACTTATATTTTTAGAAATTGTTTCATGGTTTGCCCAAACTAAAATATATCTTTGCCTATGTCATAACCATGAAATACACAAGTTTATGCTTAAAATTTTGATTTAAAATAACTTGTGAGAAATTATGAATCCTTGAGCACAATAAAAAAGTTGTTTGCATGATACACATCTATATGATACATAAGATTATTTCTTTATTCTGTTCTTTCGTGTAAATTACTTGAGAATAACAAAAAGAGAGAGAGATAAAGAAAAGAAAATGGATATTATTCAAGAGATGTAAAATCTAAGCAAAGGCAAATACTCCAATCTTAAGGAAAAGCAAAACAAGCATAATATATTCAGCACATTTGGAAGGGATAAAATCCGTAATTAATTACACTGAAATAGGGAGAGTTTGAAGTGAACTTTTTAAATTTTCGATATTGCTCATCATAGGGATGGTGCCAATGGGAAGGCTAGTGGTAGTACCCGGCACTATTTGACCCAACTATTCGGTGTAGGGTATATTAGGGACGGCACAAGAGGGAGGCTAGTGGTAGTACCTCGTGCCCCTTCCAACTCCACCGGATAGGGAGCAAATAGAGTATAGAGCATAAAAAAGTAAAAATGAAAGACAAAGTAAATGAAAATATATAAGAAGAATCAATTCAAATTTTTAGTCACATGGAAACACACCTTAAGGATGAAATCAGTGCAAGATTATAATTAAATAGGGAGAGTTTATTTGAAAAGAATTGATTTTGATCCTTGACATGCTTACTCTTAATATTCTAATGCATGACTTAACACATAATATATGTTGCATGTGGCATGATGTTTTGAATTATGGGTTCTCAATATTTTGTAATGCTCCATGTTTAGATAATTTGATTGAATGTTTGAAATACTGCATAAATTTTTGGGTATTATTGAAAAGAAATTTTAGATTTGTCGTTCACAATCATCTTTAAAATCTGAAAGTTAAATAAATTTGTAAAAAGGAGAAGAGAAAGATATCTCTATTTAGGCAAAATGAATTAATCTTGATCTATCTTTCTACTTGCCTAACTTTGATACATAATATCCTAATACTTGTTAAAATATCCTCCATTTTGTATCAAAACTCAAAATTAAATACAAAGATTCTGAAAGTGCTCTAATGTTATTGAAATATGTGTTTTCAATCTTAGTAAATTAAGATGAGCTACAATGTAGAAAATACATATCTCAAACTATAATTTTGAAAGCCTTCTTGGAAATTCTTATGAAATTTCATAATCTGATTTTGTATAAAAGCTTAAACTTAACTTAAAAATGCTTATATCGTTACATCTTTGTAACCTTAGTTGTATGCTTCAATGATCACGTCATTCAGGAGAATAACTCAATATGATTTCTAAATGAAAATTTTAATATAAGAAAAATAGAATTAATTTTGACGCCTTGGTTGATTGTCTCGATAAGCATCTGAAACATATCTTTTCTTATCCTTAAAGTATACTAATATTGGTCTAAATGATGTGTCTTTCAATGATCTTAATTGCAAACAAATATTTTTAAATATATGATTTTATTTTGATATTAAAAAGATTTATTGTGCTTCATGTATACATTGCTGAAATTGAGTTCTATAAATATATATACTTCAATGATCATATTTTTCTCTCCTACATTATTAGAGACTTCCATCAATATATATATATATATATATATATATTATTAAGAGAGTGAATGATCTTAAGTCTAGAAACATTTCAGCTCACTCAAATGATTCTTAAAAGAAAGAAAATGTAAATGCTTTTGAAAGAATTTGAGCTTCAAATGAATCATTTTCTGATTAATATTTCAGTACATTTTCTCAAAGATTAAGAGGAAGCATAACTTGTTCTTGAAAGATTAAAAAGAGTGATTGCTATAAATTTTGAATAATTCTAGATCACTCTACATTCTTGATATCATAAAGTTTCAGTTTTATTCACGTTTATCATTAAAATCTGAAATTCAACAAAAGAAAAGAATGATTAAAGAAGAATGCATCTTTTGAGGGGGAGTTTTAGATATTCAATATCTTATCCTAAAGTTACTTTAATTTGATGCATACCTTGAATTTTATGGATTGATTTTGATGAACCTCCTTATATTGCAAGACTTGCTTTAATTATATAATAAGTTTATACCTTGAGATGAGTACTATAAAGGTTGTCTTATCTCAAACCTTGAGTCTTATGAAAATAAGCTGAAACTTATAGAAAATATACTTTCGAGATTGATAATTCTATTGAACATTATCTTCAAATTCTAAACTCTTAAATGGAATGATCAATTGAGGGGGAGAAAGAAAATTTCAGAAGGAGAGATCTTATGGAACTTAATCGCATAAATCTATAACTAAAGGAGAGAGAAAGAATACTAAATGAAAAGTGATCCTAATACTCTCCAATATACCATCTGAAATCTAAATCTGAAAATCTTTATGATACACCTTGAGGCTTGTTATTTAGTTAATATATCTTGTGCATAAATCATGAACCAAATTTCAATTCAAACAGTTCATCTTAAGAGCCTCTAACTTAATGAAAAAGGGGGAGAATAATGTGTTGAATTTTCTTGAGTATCTATTAGAAAACCTATTTTTAGAATTCACTAATGAGTTCTTATTGGCTTGTTCTTTAGAACTTCAATTTTATGCCAATTCATTATTATATGTGCCAAAATGTGCTTCTTTTTAAAGGAATAAAGTCTTTAAAAGAGCTCTAAAAGAACCTTCAAAGCTTTGAATTTTATGTATGCTCTAAGAGACATCATAAATTGCATGAACTCATGTTTTGGCATTTATGCCACAATATTTTTACACCATAAAAGAACTTTGCAATCATACTTAATATATTGCTCTTATACTCTGAAAATTAGTTAAATTGCTTTCATGTTGCTAAAATACTTAATATATTGGGCAAAAGATCTTAAATGAACAAGCTTTCATACTTATTATTGAAGAGAAGTTAAATTTCCATTCGTGCCTTCTTTGAATATCAGTTTTGATACTCCTTGAACTAACTTGAAAAAGATTCCACCTACACTTGATATGAAAACTATCCTTGGAATCATATTCGATGTGCTCTCATCATAATTTGCTCTGAAATCATCTTAATTGGCTCTGATCTATGCTAATTAATCTTATTCTGACATTATTGCCTTGAGTTATTTGATTCATATTACCATTATCTTTGTGCTTAATGTTTCATTATCTTACAACCTTTTTGATGTTGTCAAAAAGGGGGAGAAATATCTGATTATATGCTCATAATGCTTTATGTTTTGAATTGAATACAAATCGTATTCAGTTTAAATTGAAATATGTTGATTGTGTTAAGCTGATTAAATCTAAAGCATTATCATGAAGTATGTTTTAAATATATATGTTTTCTACTTCATGCAACTTAGCTATGCATTAGTTCTAGAACACAATATATTTTATATTGCACATACTCCAAGTTTTGTCATCATCAAAAAGGGGGAGACTGATGACCCAAAGATTGAGTTAAAGATTGATTTTGATGATCACAAAATCTTGAAGTATAATTACTAATGTTTGTGTTGCAAGAAGCAAGATAATTTATTTTGCAAGGAACATAACAAGTTGGAAAATACAAGAAGGCCTCAAAAGCTCTCAAAAAAGTTGGAAGAAAGCTTCACTTCATTGGCCCAAGTTTCAAGTTCAAAGGATTCAAGTTGAAGGAGCAAATTCAAAGAAAGATTCAAAAGAATAGTCCTCAAGTCGACTCCGGGAAGTTTAGAGTCGACTCTGGCACTCTAGAGTTTCAAGAAACAGTGCTCGAGTCGACTCCGATACTCTACGAGTCGACTCCGACTGAGAACAAACAAAAAACAGAGAGTTGATTTTCAGCGCTACAGTGATCTCGAGTCGACTCCAACCTCAGCGCTACAGTGCGGAGCCGACTCCCAGCTACAGTGCCGACAGACTACTATTCACAAGTGACTCCTGTTTCAGCCAAGTCGACTCCTACTTCAGCCGAGTCGACTCCAGCACGCTGGGAGGCATAACGGCTAGTTTTTTCTTGATTCCAACGGCTCTATTTTTGTCTCTAACAGCTAGATTTTTGTTCTCACTCCCTCTAAAGCTATAAAATCAAGAGGAGAGCTAGAGAAGATGGGATGGAAGTGGGAGAGAACATTTAGGGAAGAGATTTCAAAGAGATTACAAGGAAAATCTCCCATAAGCACAAAAGGGCCATTCAAAGTAAAATAGAGAGAAGAAGAGCATCCAAGTGAATCCCAAAGCTTCCTCTCCATCCGTGTGCTGCCTTGGTGATCCTCTACTTCGTGCAAAATCAGAAGAGGGTCAAGTAAAGAAGAAGCCGAGTTCCTCCATCTACAAATTTGTTTGAGGGCTTCATCTCTTTACTTTACTTATTTATATTTGCTATATTTGCTTATTTGAGAAGCTTGTATTTGATTTAAACTCTTGCTCTATTATCTTGTAACTTGATTCAATCAAGGGATTGAATCAAGGGGTTAAGGTTTGTTGGTGAGCCAAAGGAAAAACCAACTTTGTAAGGTTGTGGTTGGTGAGCCTTTGGGAAAACCAACTGGGTTGATTGTGAATCTGGAAAACAATCGTTGTAAGGTTGTGGTTGGTGTGCCTTTGGGAAAACCAACTAGGTTGGATTGTGAGCCCGTGAAAACAATCAGTTGGTTCTAGTCGGTGAGCCTGTGAAAACCGACCGAGTTCGTTGTGATCTCGCAAAACAACAAGTTGGGTTGTGAGCTTGTAAAACAACCGACTGTAATCTGAGGGATTATAGTGAAATTTTCAAGAGGTCTTGGAGAGTGGATGTAAGTGCTGGGGTGCACCGAACCACTATACATCTTTGTATTTGTGATGCCTTATCTCTTGTATTTCATGCCTTACATTCATGCTTGATTGTGTAATATCTCTAGCTTTGTTTTCTATAGAGTTATAAGTGATTGTTTAGAATTTGCTTAGCTTCCACTCCATTCTTACCATACACATAGATTAAAATTGATCATACAACTAAAAGTTAATTTTAGATCAATTGCACCCTAAAGCCATAGTATAATTGCTCTAGCTTAATTTTCCACTGCTTTACTTGTAATTGCCTAGAGCTTAAGTAAATAACATCTTATTATTCCGCTGCATTCTATTCAAAGTAAAAATTAGGGAACATAATTTTTAGAAAACCCAATTCACCCCCCCTCTTGGATTGTCACCTTGGGCAACACCCATGAAGAATAGCTGAAAATACTATTCATCCCTGAAGTTACTATTCATTGCTGAAATCACTGTTCATATGATCAGTATTCCGCAATGACACTGTTCATGTGAACAGCATTCCGTGAAAACACTGTTCATATGAATAGTATTACGTAATTAAAAACACTGTTCATATGAACAGTGTTACGGAAATTTTTTTTTTTGAGTTCGCTGTTCTTCTTCCTCCCAACAGCTTCTTTCGCCCGTTCCACTCCAGCGTCCCGGCTCCATTCCGAATCAGTCTCTCAGCATCCCATGGCCAAAGAAGGAAATCCACGTCCTCCTCCTCCGCGTTGCAGCAGCAGCAAATCCTCCCCATCTTCTCTTCTTCCAGCCACAGCAGCGAATTAGCAGGGGATTTTTAGCTCCTTCCATTTCCGCATCCAAGCAATCCCGCAGCCAGCTCCATTGATCCGGCCGTTTGCGAGCATCCGGCACTCCAGCGATCAGGCGCCCACTTCTTCTTCTGTCCGTGATCCCAACTTTCTGCATGTCATCCCAAACGCCCGCGATGGCATGCCACCGGATTAGCGTCCGCATCACATGCATCCGTCTCCTCCTCGATGCACCAACAACAAATCCTCCCCATCCTGCCGTTTCAGCCTTCCATTTCATCCTCTTCCGTTTCTCGCCATCAAGGAGCCGCTCCAGCATCATGCCAAAGATCCCGCGTCCACCTCTTTCACCGTTTCAAAAATCATCCAGCGCGGCGTCCTTCTCCCTGCGATCCTGCACATGAGCGTGCGTACCCCCTCCCTCCATGCAATTAGGGGGGTGGGCGACCTATTTAAGGGAGGAGGGAGGAGGCCATCAGGAGGGGGAAAGAAAGCTCGGTGGGGGGGGGGGGGGAATGAACAGGGGAGAAAGAGAGAAAACAGAGTATTTTATTTTTTTGGATTTTTTTGTATGAATAACCTTCTAAATATCAGATTTTGTGTGAATATCCTTCCAAAATTGCTATTTGCATATATACCCTCGTAAAATTTTGTTATTGTACAAATAACCTTAATATAACGGTTGTTCTAACGGTGTTAAAAAAATCATATTTATATTAATTAAAAATAAAATTAAAATTTGAAATGACGTTATTACCCCCTGCTGGCACCTTCCCTACCCCTGCGGGCTGCCCCCCTCGGCGGCGGCTTTTCCAACCCCCGCGAGCTCCCCCCCATGGCACCTTCCCCACCCCCCGCGGGCTCCCCCCTACCCCGGCGGCGGCGGCGGCTGCTTTTCCAACCCCCGCGAGCTCCCCCCCACCCCGGCGGCGGCGGCGGCTTTTCCAACCCTCGCGAGCTCCCCCCCACCCCGGCGGCAGCGGCGGCTTTTCCAACCCCCGCGAGCTCCCCCCCCGGCGGCGGCGGCTAGAAGTATGCCCTAGAAGCCAACGTGGCTGACGCATATTTGCAATCTGGGACACAGATTTGTAATTTGACACTTATTAATAAATAAGATTGGGCAATGTATTTTTCATTCATGTTTTGTATGTGTCCATGAATCGTCCAAGAAATTAATAGATGATGACGCATATTCTCAAAGGAGTTGAGAATTTGAGGCATATGTCATTAGGAATTAATTTCTAAATGCTCTTGATCGATGGATCCCTCACGAGGGACGGTGATCAATCCGCTGAGTTAGTGCACAGATCACTTAATCAGATGGACGAGTCTCGAGTCCACGGTGTAGAGACACTGGAGTGGTTATGCAAGTACTTGTTAGAGAACAAAGTACTGAGCATGACCAAAGATAGTAGTCACATGGATATCTATCCACTCGTCAGTGACTACTTATGCTGCAGTTGTATAACTGATCCTTTGACCTGCGATGCCTCAGCTATTCACTATGAGGTTGCTGTAATTTGACGAGCATGTGAACTTGGGCCCTAGCCATTCGGGTCCTTCTAGTGCGGATTGGCTATAGGAGGTTCATTTTAGAATTGGGTTGCATCTAGATGGGATCTATTGACCTTGATAGATTAGGAGTGATTCTATGTGATTTATGAGACTGAGTTCGATAAATTTCTGGTCAGGTATTTTAGAAAAAGAGTTTTCCATATTTTGAATTGGAAGTCATATAATTTTGATATATGACGGACGATGGGATTTGACGAGATATCCATAACCTCCGTCACGTCGGAATTCATGATAGAGGGACTGTATCATACGCTAACTGCACCTAGAGGTTCAGACATTCCATTCTGCTGGGTTGCCACCATATACTGTTAGGTGTCACTAGTGGATTGTGAGACTCGAAGGCATTCACTTGGTGATCAGTAAACCCTGAGAGTAGAACTAAAATCGTTTCAGTCCACTAAAAGAAGTTTCAATGATATTGAGATGGAGATCTCAATATATTTTACTACCAGTCAAAATAGAACCTACAGGATCACACACATAGAGGATTTAATTAGTCAGACTATCATAATTGTGATTTGGAATCACAATAGAAATCAATCATCAATATGATTGGTGATTGAATTAACCCACTAAGCGTTAGTGAGTTAATGAAAGAAGAATTAAGTGAAATTGATTGTAATTGGATTGCAATTGGGCTGATTTAATGAGGCAAATCAAATTAGGTTCGATCCAAATTGATTTGGGTTCATGATTAGGTCAATTTGATTAAACCAAGATTTGTGCGGATTTTAAAGACCACATGTCGTCGTAGGATGAATATGACTTAAGTCATGTTCACACTATGCGGACTTTAAAGACCACATGGTGTCGTAGGTTGCATGCTCCCAAATCAATTAATTCTTCTAATGAGATTAGGATTCCTAATGTGATTAGAAAATTAATCAATTGATTAAGTAGACACATGTCATGCATCTATGATCACAAGGATTGGACACTTGGTATTAATCCAAGGGTGGGTTATAGTCCCATACTCCTAATAAGATTAGAAGAAGCCCTAAACCCAATCTATAAAAGGGTAGTAAAGAAGACATTATGAATTCAATTCGCGGGGGGGTGAGGAAGCCGCCGCCGCCGGGGGGGAGCCCGCAGGGGGTGGGGAAGCCGCAGGCACTGGCATCGGGGGGGGCAGCCCACGGGGGTGGGGAAGGTGCCAGGGGGGAGCTCGCGGGGGTTGGAAAAGCCGCCGCCACCACCAGGGTGGGGGGGGGGGCAGCCCGCGGGGGTATGGAAGGTGCCACGGGGGTGGGGGGAAGCTCGCGAGGGTTGGAAAAGCCGCCGCCGCCACCGGGGTGGGGGGGGAGCCCGCGAGGGTATGGAAGGTGCCACGGGGGGGTAGCTCGCGGGGGTTGGGAAAGCTGCCGCCGCCGCCTGGGGGGGCAGCCCACGGGGGGTGGGGAAGGTGCCACGGGGGGGGGGGGGGGGGGGAGCTCGCGGGGCTTGGAAAAGCCACCGCCGCTGCTGAGTTACACCCCGTTCGATGCGACGTTCGCAGCGAAATTCGAACAGGACGTCGTTCATCGTATGAACGTGCCTCGGATCATAGAATTCAAAATATTTTCTAGATCCAAATTCAGAAGATCTTTGAACTCATTAGAAAGGGAAGATTAGAATCTGAGGAGGGTTTATTAAGATTTATAAAACTGAAACAAAATCAGAAGTTATTAAATTTGAAGATCTCATCCTCAAAAATTCTGCAGGTGTAGAACACCGCAGCCTGATAATCTATTCTAGGTTCTTGTTTGAGCTGCACAATTGTCTGACCTCTACAGGTATCCACACGAGGATCTAATCATCTGAGAATGGGTCTTACCGGAGTGCTAGCTCCTTGCAAAGACCTCTCATGACTATCATAAGTTGGAATAAGAATCTGCAACTTACCTCCTTGATGAAGAACCTTTCTTCTTCAACCTTGCTCGCGATGGAGGAAGAGGAAGAAGGAACCTTGCACATGGATCTTCCTTGCCTTGCTATCGTGGAAGAAGAGGAGGATGAAGACCCCTTGCTGCCGTGGAGAAGGAGGAATGAAAGAAGAGAAGGCGTGGAGAGGAAGAGGAGAGAATTGATTCATAATGTCTCCCTTGCTATCCTTTTATAGATTGGGTTTAGAGTCTCTCCTAATCTTATTAGGAGTATGGGACTATAACCCACCCTTGGATTAATGCCAAGTATCCAATTCTTGTGCTCATAGATGCATGACATGTGTCCACTTAATCAATTGATTAATTTCCTAATCACATTAGGATTCTTAATCTCATTAGGAGAATTAATTGATTTGGGAGCATGCATCCTACGATGCCATATGGTCTTTAAGGTACGCATAGTGTGAACATGACTTAAGTCATATTCATCCTACGATGACATGTAGTCTTTAAAATTCGCACAAACCTTGGTTTAATCAAATTGACCCAATCATGAACCCAAATCAATTTGGATCGAACCCAATTTGATTTGGCTCATTAAATCAGCCCAATTGCAATCCAATTGCAATCAATTCTGCTTAATTCTTCTTTCATTAACTTACTAACACTTAGTAGGTTAATTCAATCACCAATCATATTAATGATTGATTTCTATTGTGATTCCAAATCACAATTATGATAGTCTGACTAATTAAATCCTCTATGTGTGTGACCCCGTAGGTTCTATCCTGACTGGTAGTGAGACATAATGAGATCTCCATCTCAATATCACTGAAATTCTTTTTAGTGGACTGAAATGATTTCAGTTCTACTCTTAGGATTTACTACTCACCAAGTGAATGCCTTCGAGTCTTACAATCCACTAGTGACACCTAGCAGTATATGGTGGCAACCTAGTAGAATAGAAGTCTGAACCTCTAGATGCAGTTAGCATATGATACAGTCCCTCTATCATGGATCCCGACGTGACGGAGTTATAGATATCTCGTCAAACCCCATCGTCCATCATATGTTAAATTTATACGACTTCCAGTTTGAGATATGAAAAACTCTTTTTCCAAAATACCTGAACAGAAATTTATCGAATTCAGTCTCATAAATCACATAGGATTACTCCTAATCTATCAAGGTCGATAGATCCCATCTAGATGCAATCCTATTCCAAAATGAACCTACTGTAGCCATTCCGTACTACAAGGATCCGAATGGCTGGGCCCAATTTCACATGCTTGTCAAACTACACCAACCTTACAGTGAATAGCTGAGGTATCGCAGGTCAAAGGACCAGTCATACAACTGCAGCATAAGTAGTCACATACGAGTGGATAGATATCCATGTGACTACTATCTTTGGTCACGCTCAGTACTTTGTTCTATAACAAGTACTTGCATAATCACTTCAGTGTCTCTACAACGTGGACTCGAGACTCGCCCATCTCACTAAGTGATCTGTGCACTAATCTCAGCAGATCGATCACCGTCCCTCGTGATGGATCCATCGATCAAGAGCATTTAGAAATTAATCCCTAATGACATATGCCTCAAATTCTTAACTCTTTAAGAATATGTGTCATCATCTATTAATTTCTTGGACGATTCGTGGACACATATAAACATGAATGAAAAACAAATTGCCCAATCTTATTTATTAATAAGAGTCAAATTATAAATTTGTGCCCCAGATTACAAATATGCGTCAGCCACGTTAGCTTCAGGGCATACTTCTAACAATCTCCCACTTGCACTAAAGCCAATTAGACATGTATTTAAGTCCCATTTTTTCAAGAAGGACTTCTAATTTCTTCTGATTCAGCTGCTTAGTGAATGGATCCTCCACATTATCAGTGGAGTCTACTCTCTGCACCTCTACATACTTCTTTTCGAGGTAGTCGCGAATTAGACGAAATCGCCGCTCTATGTGATTGGACTTCTGGTGAGACCTCGGCTCCTTAGCAGTGCTATGGCACCGTTGTTGTCGTAGAAAAGGGTTATGGCATCTGATGACATGACTCCTAGCTCTTCGACAAACTTCTTATACCAGAATGCTTCCTTTGCAGCATCCGATGCAGCAATATACTCTGCTTCCATGGTAGAATCTGCAATAATCGGTTGCTTGGAACTCTTCCAATTTACCGATCCTCCATTGCATTAGAATACATATCCTGATGTAGACTTTTTATCATCATAATCAGTCATGAAGTCTGAATCAGTATATCCTTCTACCTTTAACTCTGTGCCTCCCCCAAAGAGCAAAAACATATCCTTAGTCCTTCTCAAGTACTTAAGGATATTTTTCACAGCTATCCAGTGCTCCTCACCTGGATTCGACTGATATCTGCTCGTGACACTCACAGCATGTGCTATATCAGGTCGAGTACATAGCATGGCATACATGAGGCTCCCTATTGCCGATGCATAAGGGATCCTACTCATGCGCTGAATCTTTTTAGATATTTTGGGACACATCTTCTTGGAGAGATTTATCCCATGCCTTAGGGGTAACAATCTCCTTTTAGAGTTTTCCATGCTGAACTTTTTCAGCACTTTCTCTATGTACATTTTCTGTGATAGCCCAAGCATCCTCTTAGATCTTTCTCTATAGACCTTAATCCCCAAAATATAAGATGCTTCACCTAGATCTTTCATGGAGAACTTCTTAGACAACCATAACTTGACCGATGTGAGCATGGGAATATCATTCCCAATCAGGAGTATATTATCCACGTACAATACGAGGAATACTATAGCCCTCCCACTAATCTTTTTGTACACACATGGTTTCTCTTCATTTTTGATGAAATCAAACAATTTGATCACATAATCGAAACGAGTGTTCCAACTTCGAGATGCTTGCTTTAGTTCATAAATGGATCTTTGCAGCTTGCAGACCTTGTGATCACCATCACTGGAAATGAAACCCTAAAGTTGTTTCATATGGATATCTTCCTCAAGATATCCATTAAGGAATGCAGTTTTTACATCCATCTGCCATATCTCATAATCATGATAAGCTACAATGGCAAGCAACGTTCGAATGGATTTCAGTATGGCTATCGGTGAAAAGGTATCCTGATAGTCAATGCCTTCGCGCTGACTATAACCTTTCGCCACCAACTTTGCCTTATAGGTCTCTACCTTGCCATCCGAACCCATTTTTCTTTTGTAGATCCATTTACACCCAATAGGTACAATACCTTCAGGTGGATCTACTAAGGTCCATACTTGGTTGGAATGCATGGAGTCTATTTCTGACTTCATTGCATCCATCCATTTTTCGGAGTCGATATCTAACATCGCTTCATTGTAGGTCTTGGGATCATTACTATGATCTCTTTCTCCAATGAGGAACTCTTCCTCTATATCCTCTGTAATCATACCTAAGTATCTTTCAGGAGGATGGAAGATCCTACTGGATCTATGAAGTGGACGAGGTTCTTAATGTATTGGCTCAATGTGAATAGGTTCACTAGGCTCAATTGCTCGTTGCTCTTGAGAGACTTTCTCTTCGAGCTCAATTTTTCTCCCACTGCCTCTATCAAGAAAAACTGTTTTTCCAAGAAGATGGCATGTCAACTCACAAACACTTTGTGGTCTTCTAGGATGTAAAAATTATATCCTAATGACTCTTTAGGATATCCAATGAAACGAGCACCAATTGTCCTAGCCTCTAACTTGTCTGCCTGTTGTCGTTTGACTTGGGCCGGACATCTCCAAATCTTGAGATAATCAAGACTTGGTTTCTTACAATGCCATATCTCATACGGTGTGGTAGGAACGAACTTAGAGAGAACTCTATTCAATATGTAGATAGCTGTAAGTAGGGCATCTCCCCACAAGAATAAAGGTAAGTCAGTGAAGCTCATCATGGACCTGACCAAATTCAATAGGGTCTGATTCCTCCTTTCTGACACTCCGTTAAGTTGAGGTGCTCCAGGAGGTGTCCATTGTAAAACTATACCATTTTGTTTGAGATAATCGCGAAAACTCTCCACTAAGTTATTCTACTCCTCGATCTGATCGAAGAACCTTAATGAGTTTTTCTTTCTGTTTTTCTACTTCAAATCTGAATTCTTTGAACCTTTCAAATGCTTCAGATTTATGTCTCATAAGATAGACATAACCATACCGTGAAAAATCATCGGTAAAAGTAATACAGTAGAAAAATTGACCCCTAGCCTGCACATCGAATGGGCCACACACATCAGTGTGTACTAGGGCAAGTATTTCAATGGATCTCTCTCCGTGTTCTACAAAGGGTAATTTGGCCATTTTTTCTTGAAGGCAGGATTCACAAATCGGATATGACTCAGAAGTCAATGAACTCAAAAGTCCATGTTTCTCCAATTTGTTAATTCTGTCTTCTCCTATATGACCAAGCCTGAGGTGTCACAAATACTTTTGATTTATCTCATCTCTAGATCTTTTAGATCCTATGGTACTCACTGTATGCTCAGATACGTTCACAGATACATCCATATGTAAGTGATAGAGACCGTCAATTATAAAACCACGTCCAAACAGTTTATTTTGCAAATAAATGGAAACGTAGTCTTTATTAAAATTGAATTCATAATGTTCCTGTACTAGACAAGATGTAAAAATCAGAATTCTGCTAGCACTAGGTACAAAATAACAATCTCTAAGTATCAAACTAAATTCTGACGATAAATGCAAAGGGAATGTGCCCACAGTAATAACAGCAACTCTTGCTCCATTGCCAATCCGTAGGGTTACCGCATGATGAGAGCACAAAAGTGCGACCTACATGTCACCTAAATTAGTATTATTGCTAACCGATAATGATAAATTCACTGGACTAATATTATATTTGGGTTTGGCATAGATTTTCATAAATTAGAGATAAAATGCACATTGAGTACAAATTTGACTAAAGAAGGATCCCTTCCCAGATCTGACCCAGTTGAAGATCGGGTCGGGTCCGAGTCGGGTTTGGATCCGAATCAGGTCCATTTCTTTTGTGCTTTTGGGAAATAATTTTGGGGCAAATCTAATTTGGCCATATCATAACTATGAGGTGCTGGGTAACCCATGACTTGAAAGACTTGCAATTGACCTCGAGTCAGAACAGATGACCCGCGACGAACCAAGTTCGTCCGTCTACAAGCCAAATTTCATATCACACTATTTTTTTTTTATTATTATCTAGATGACTGATTGGATGGAAATTGGTGTCTCCCAGCTCCATCTCACGAGGGCAAAGAAAATCCCGACGATCACGCTCCCAGCTCATCCCTCCGCATCCAAGTTCTCCCGTGCCACGAACGCCCCAATCCGGCCAAAGAAGGAAGGCCACATTCCCAGCTTCTTCACGCGCTGCCAGCATCCCAACCGCATCCCAGCAAGCATGATTTCCAGCGATCTACCAACGCCCATCAAGCATCTTCCGGTGATCCCGCAAGTTCCAGCATCCTCCCCTCTTCCGGATTCCAGCCGTGGCATCCGTCCGAGATCCCAGGCGCCCACCAAGCCGTGATCGGCTCCTCCGGCTTCAGCCCCTCCTTCGCATCTCAAGCCATTCCGGATTCCCAGCATCCACCACATCCCAGCTCCTTCCAATCCGGTGATCCCGAAATCCCCCCCTTCCGCATCAGGAGTCCGGCGATCTCGCTTTCGCGACCAAAGAGGGAAGTCAACCGGAGCAATCCTCCACCATTTCCTCCTCCTTCCCAGCATCCCGGATGATCCGTGATTCTACCCAAAATCCAAGTGACCCTGCGGCTATAAGAAGAGGGGAGAGGCCATCGGCAGAGGTGTGCTCGGTTTGGGGTGGGAGGCTAAGAAACAGAGGAGCTTAGAGAGGTGTGCTCGGTGGGAGAGAAGAAAGAAAAAAAGAAACAGAGCATTGCTCTGTTCTTTTGGAGAAGAAAGAAAGAAAAAAAAAATAGTATTTTATGTTGTTCCACCGTGGGAGAGAAAGGGAGAAGTGTTTTTTTTCTTTTTTCTTTTTATTTTTTGTTATTTCTTTTCTTTATTTTATTTGCAGAAGAAAGGCAGCATCAGCCACCAATCTTCATTTTTACCTTTGTAATCAATTTATTTTTATGAAATCTAGCAAAATTTCTTTCATGCAATCCCTGTTCTAGGTTCAAGTTAATTTCTGTTTTCTTTTTATGAAATCTTTTAATGCAATCCATTAATTTTTCTTTTATGCAATTCATGTTTTAGGTTAAGTTTAATTCCTGCAGTTCGTTTTATGCATTCAAAAATTCTCGTTTTAGTTGCAATTTATGAAATCTTCTTTCATGCAGTCTATGTTCCAGGCTTCAATCTCCCTAAGCACTATTTTCATCCATTTTAATTTATGCAAAAACTCTTCTTTGATTAATTAAATAAATGCTTTTCGAATCTGAGTACCTTTCTTTTAGTTAGTTTCAAGTAGAAAATCATATCAACATCCCCGACATAACGTTTTTCTTCCATCATTCAAAAGTCGATTTTGAATCCGAGTGAATGTTCTAATTTTTATGCAACTCCAATCGCCTCCCTGTGGATCGACCTCTTACAACCACTATTCTTCGAGTAGGAAAAGAAAGAGTAAAAATTAAATTTAAACTTTGTTTGTCGATTCTAACAACGATCTGTCTAGCATATTTTTAGTTAGACAGGAAAAGGACGAACACCGCACCTTCCGTAAGCCTTCTACTTTCTTTTAGACCCTACATGGTAGTACACAAGTGAACACTAGAATCAGAATCTATAACCCAACTGGAAATAGAAGAAATCATTAGATTAGTTTCAATAATGAGCATGTTAGACATACCTTTAGAGGGCGTGTCACCCTTCTTGCTCATTATGTTTTCTATGTAGATAGGACAGTTCCTCTTCCAATGGCCGTCTTCATTGCAATGGAAACATTTTCCTTTGGGTTCGACCTTCTTCTTAGGAACTTCCTTCTTCGGCTTTTTCTCGGTCTTCTGCTTCTTCGCAAGCTTCTTCTTCTTCCCAGTAGACTTTCTCTTGAAAGTAGAAGCTAGCTCAGCAGTGAGAACTATACCCTTTGAACCTTTCAAGGCTCCCTTAGTTGTCACCAACATATTCAATAATTCAAGTTTGGTGCATTCAATTTTATTCATATGGTAGTTTACAATAAACTGCCCATATGAACATGACAACGATTGTAGGATCAAATCCGTTTGCAAATCCTTGTGCATGGTCATGCCAAGCTTCTCAAGCTCCTCAAGATCCTTGATCATGGTCAAACCATATTCATGGACAGACAGCCCATCGCACATCTTGGTTTTGAAGAACCGCTTGGACACTTCAAACCTCGCTACGCGACTCTGTTCACCATACAACTCTTGTAGGTGATCAAGTATGTCCTTAGCAGTCTTCATGCTCTCATGCTGGCTGATGACCCAAAGATTGAGATAAAGATTGATTTTGATGATCACAAAATCTTGAAGTATAATTACTAATGTTTGTGTTGCAAGAAGAAAGATAATTTGTTTTGCAAGGAACATAGCAAGTTGGAAAAATACAAGAAGGCCTTAAAAGCTCTCAAAAAGTTGAAAGAAAGTTATACTTCATTGGCCCAAGTTTTAAGTTCAAAGGGTTCAAGTTGGAGGAGCAAATTCAAAGAAAGATTCAAAAGAATAGTCCTCGAGTCGACTCCTGGAAGTTCAAAGTCGACTCTGGCACTCTGGAGTTTCAAGGAACAGTGCTCGAGTCGACTCCGAGACTCTGCGAGTCGACTCCGACTGAGAATAGACAAAAAGACAGAGAGTTGATTTTCAGCGCTACAGTGCTCGAATCGACTCCAACTTCAGCGCTATAGTGCTCGAGTCGACTCCCAGCTATAGTGCCGACAGACTCTTATTCAAGAGTCGACTCCTACTTTAGCCGAGTCGATTCGAACACGCTGGGAGGCATAACGGCTAGTTTTTTCTCAACTCCAACGGCTCTATTTTTGTCTCTAACGGCTAGATCTTTGTTTCCACGCCATCCAAAGCTATAAAATCAAGGAGAGAGCTAGGGGAGAAGTTAAGGAAGTGGGAGAGAACACATAGGAAAGATTTTTCAAAGAGATTTCAAGAGAAACCTCCCAAAAGCACAAAAGGGCCATTCAAAGCAAAAGTGAGAGAAGAAGAGTATCCGAGTGAATCCCAAAGCTTCCTCTCCAACTGTGTGGTGCCTCAATGATCCTCTACCTCGTGCGAAATCAGAAGAGGGTCAAGTAAAGAAGAAGCCGAGTTCCCTCATCTACAAAACTTGTTTGAGGGCTTCTCTTTACTCTATTTGTTTACATTGTTATACTTGCTTGTTTAAGAAGCTTTGATTTGTTTTAAACTCTTGTTCTAATATCTTGTAACTTGATTCAATCAAGGGATTGAATCAAGGGGTTAAGGTTTGTTGGTGAGCCAAAGGAAAAACCAACGGTGTAAGGTTGTGGTTGGTGAACCGGAGAAAACCAACTGGGTTGGATTGTGATCCCATGAAAACAATCGGATTGGTTCTAGTTGGTGAGTCTGTGAAAACTGACCGAGTTTGTTGTGATCTCGTGAAAACAACAAGTTAGGTTGTGAGCTTGTAAAACAACCGGCTGTAATCTGAGGGATTATAGTAAAATTTCCAAGAGGTCTTGAGGAGTGGATGTAGGTGCTGGGGTGCACCGAACCACTATATATCTTTGTGTTTGTGATGCTTTATCTCTTGTGTTTCATGCCTTATATTCATACTTGATTGTGTAATATCTCTAGCTTTGTTTTCTATTGATTTATAAGTGATTGTTTAGAACTTGCTTAGCTTCCACTCCATTTCTTACTATTCGCATAGATTAAAATTGATCATACAACTATAAGTTAATTTTAGATCAATTGCACTCTAAAGCCATAGTACAATTGCTCTAGCTTAATTTTTCACTGCTTTACTTGTAATTGCCTAGAGCTTAAGTAAGTAGCATCTTATCATCCCGCTGCATTCAATTCAAAGTAAAAATTAGGGAACATAATTTTTAGAAAATCCAATTCACCCCCCCTCTTGTGTTGTCACCTTGGGCAACAAGTGGTATCAGAGCCTCGTGCTCTAATATTGATTGTTAATCTAACGATCAAAGAGACAAAGATCATGACAACTCAAATAGATAGTTTTCTAGGAGAGGGACAATTAATTGATAGACCTCCACTATTTAATGGCATAAACTACACACATTGGAAAGCACGCATGCGTATTTTCATTCAATCACAAAATTATGATTTATGGAATATCATAATAAATGACCTTCACACACACTCTTAAGTTGTCAATGAAAAAGACTTAGCACAATTGAATGCTAATGCTATGAACATACTATATTGTGCTATCCATGAAACTATATGTAATAAGATTTCTGCATGCTTATCTGCTAAAGAAATCTGGGATACTTTAAAAAATATTTATGATAAATCTCAGATTAGCTCACATGTGCTTCAATTATATACTAACAGTGAGACTGCAGAATCTCCCACATCAGCCGAGTCGACTTCCAGTTTGTTCGAGTCGACTCCTAGAGAAAAACAGTCTGAAAGGCAGAGACTCAGTTTTGGAGACCCTGTGAACGAGTCGACTCCAAGTATTTCAGAGTCGACCCCTAAGTTAGCCGAGTCGACTCCAACAAAGCCTGAGTCGACTCCGAGGCAGATCAGTTCAAAAGACAGAGAATTATTTTTTAGGCTCTGAGAACGAGACGTCTTCCGAAGATCTCGAGTCGCCTCTCAAGTCAGTCGAGTCGACTCCAAGTAAACTCGAGTCGACTCGAGGAAGAAAGAACAACAAAAAAATTCAAAAGCTTCCTAAAGACAAAGAAGAAGAGGAAGCAAGAAGAAAGAAAGAAAGATATAAAAAGGAAGAAAGCCTTGACCAAGGAAGAGTCAAGCAAGAAAATGAAAGTTAGGAGCAACAATGATGATATTAGCTCCAAAGAACTACAAGAGGTAACTAACTTGTGCTTTATGGCACAAGAAGATAAGGTAAAATCTGAATCTACTTTTACATCAAATGTTTTTCAAGAAGAATTCTCTTATGATGAATTATTAAATGCTTTTCATGATTTGTATGGTGAATGTAGAAAATTAGCTATGAAGAATAAAAATCTTAAGAAACTAAATTCTGAAAATGAAAGCTTAAGGTTAAATTCAGAACAATTGATTCAGAAAAATCAGAATTTAATTAAAGAAAATCAAAACTTAAGTGAAGAAATTAACCAATTAAAATTTTTTATTAACAAATTTTCTCTAAGTTCAGAAAGATTAAAAATGATGTTTGAAAGCCAACATGCTGTTTTTGATAAATCAAAATTTGGCTTGACTCCTTCTTTTAGCAATGAATCCCTAAAAAAAAAGGTTATAAATTCGTCAAGTAAATCATCAAAAAGGATAACGTATTTCAAACATCAAAAGAATGGGCATAACAACTTTACCTATAGTTCTAGTACAATTAAATCAAATGGTAAAGTTATTACTATTAAACAGATTTGGGTTCCAAAAGGAACCATATGTCCTAACTCTCAAAGACCCAAGCAAGCTTGGGTACCCAAAATGAAAATATGAGGATGTAGATGTAGGTATGCCAAGATACCCATGGAACAAATAGAACTTTCATACAAATGGGTGTTCTAGACACACGTTAAAGAATGAAACTTAAAATCAAGAAAAGCAATTAAAATAGAAGAAATAAATTCAAATTCCTCCATCTTTCTATATTATACTTTACTTATTGATGGATACTTTGCTAATGATTAATCAATTTTCTTAAAATATCTTTTTGAGTCCTCTATATGCTTGATTGAGAGTTTTTATCCATGGCATTATCTTTTGTTGATCTTAGGCATAAGAATGTGTACTTGGTATATTTTTATGCATTATGAATACCAAGAGTAAAGAAACCACTTTTGGCATATAAAATCAACTCATGCTAGTATGTACTTAATCTCAAAAGATCTTGTCATTGGCTTACTTAGATTATCTTCTGAAAGGTCAACGTTTGCTATGCATGTTAACTAAGAAAACAAACAAGAATCAATTTCTAAATCTAAAGATATTGTTTCCATCACTAAGTTTTTCAAAAGCTTACAATGGATTTGTTCTTGGCAAATAAAATTGAAGTATTTTCTGTATTTGCTAAATCTTGTAAAAATGTTTCAAATGAAAAAGGTTTCCAAACTGTGAAGATAAAGAGTATCATGGCACAGTGTTGAAAACCAAAATCCTGATAAGGTTTATATAGAAAATAATATTGAATACAATTATTTCAGTACCAAGGACACCATAAGTAAAATAGGGTTAATAGAATTCTTGAAGAAATGAAAAAGATAATGGTGTATGATAGTCATCTACTTAAATGATTTTTGTTAAAAGCTATCATCACTGCTTGTCATACATATGGTTCTATTAGATCTATTTTTGATGAAAACTCCTTTTGATCTTCTGAAAAATAGAAAATGAACTATTGCATATCTTTCATATTTTTCAGTCGTACATGTTATGCTTGATATGTTCTTATGAAAAGAATGCCAAATCTGATAAAGATATTCCTATCTTTGGGTATCATTCATCAAGCAATGCATATAGAATATTCAATAAAAAGATCCTAGCTGTAGAAATATCAGTTCATTTTATTCTTTATGAGACTAATGATCTTTCATCAAGTCACTAAAATCAGATTATATATGTATATGTTAATCTTTCTGCTTACATATAACAATCTGAAACTAAAACACCTTAAGAAGAATGAATAAGATTATAATTGGTCAAGTTAAACTAAATGATTTTTAAAAGAGATAGAATTTGAAATCTTGCCGATAAAATCTGAAAACTTGTTAATAATTAGAACCAAATTGAGTTTTTCATAAATGCACTTAATGAAGAAAATTGGTGACTACTAAAAGATTCAATCAAGAAAAGATGAAATAGATCTTGATGAAATTCTTGCATGATTAGAAGTAAAGATCACCATTATCATTTGCTTGCTTTATGAGCTTTATATTCTGTCAAATGAATATGTAGAATGCACTCCTATGTGGTTATTTCATTAAAAAAGATCTATGTAAAATAACCACCTTATTTGAAAACACTCATTACAAATATGATAAAGCAATATGTGATTTGGAACAAGCACCAAAAGCATGATATAAAAGTTTTGAGTAACCTTTTTGATAGAAAGTAATAATGATAAATCTATGCATCAAAAAGAAGAATTTGTGATATTTTATTTGCTCAAAGTATACATTGATGACATCATTTTTGGTTCTACTAATGAAGATTTATATGAAGATTTTACTAAGCTCATGCAAGGTGAGTTTGAAATATGTATGATAAATGAATTAACATTTTCTCTCGAACTCCAAATTAAGACAAACAAGAAAGGAGATCTTGATTGACCAAAGTTAGTCTACAAGAAAACTCTTATAGAAGATTGGCATGAAGAAGGTATGTCTATGACCCTATCTTGTAGAATTTGAAAAGGATGAGCAAAGTAGATATATTGTTTTAAAGCTGTATTGAAACATGATAGAATAATTATTTTATCATACAGCTAGTAGACCAGAATGTATGCTCATTATGTGCCCCTGTGCAAGACTTCAATCTAACTCTAATGAATCATATTTTATTGATAACAATTGAATCATAATCTGAATTTTGATAGAAACAACTGTTTAAGATAAATTGATTAAAACTTAGCTAGCATGTCTTATTGATAATTATCTTAAGCAAATAGAATCTAAGCTAAATTGATTCTGAAAACAAGAAATTGATTTGACCTTGATGAATCTTCCTATTGCCTCACATGTTTGTCCTTGAACCATCTTGGTTAATGAAACTATCTCTTTAGTTCAAGTGACATGTGCTTGCTTATATTTAGACAATCTCTTGAGTAAAGTGACTCAACATTTAATTATTGTCATATCTTATGTTGAGTCATCTAGTTAAAAAATATGTTGTATGAATGTTTTGTATCTTGAAGAAACTAATGACTTTCCTTCAAGAAAAAAAAAGATTTTGTTAATAATGCACGATCCTTAAGCAAGAAAATGAGAGATTTCAACTTGAAGGACACCTCCACATAAGATACAATAAATATTCACATGCAAACAAGAAAGGAGACCTTCTTCAGCCAAAAGTTTACATATAAGAAATCTAGTAGGTATTTAACTTGAAGAATGCAGAATGAATCGGTAGTTTTAGATACCTCTCTCATAAATTAGCTGAGCAAAGTCAATAATTTAAATCTTATTATGGCATAATTATAGTCTTTAATTATTAATTTCTTGATATCATGTCTATTTATGTATTGATTTGTTAGATGTATGTCCTAGAAGCCAATCTGGCTGACACATTATTAATTCTAGGGACATAATTTTGTACTTGACTATTTATTATTGAATAAATAAAAGGCATCTTTTCATTCATATTATTTATGTGTCTATGAATCGTCCAAGAAATTAATAAGATGATGATACATATTCTCAAGAGTTGAGAATTTGAGCCATGTATCATTGGTGATTAATTTCTAAATGCTCCTGATCAATGGATCATCACGAGGACGGTGATCGATCCGATTAGTGCACAGACCACTTTCCTTCTGGATGGACGAGACTTGAGTCCATAGTGTAGGGACACTGAAGTGATAGTACAGGTGCTTGTTAGAGAACAAGGGTACTGAGCGTGACCAAGACAAGAAGTCACTTGGATGTCTATCCACTCGTCAGTGACTTGCTTGATGTTGCAGTAGTATGACTGGTCCTTTGACCTGCGGTGCTTCGGCTACTCACAGTGAGGTTATTGTAGTTTGACTGCACACATACATGGTCTCTAGCCATATGGGTCCATGCAGTGTAGATTGGCTGCAGTAGGTTCACTGTAGGAGTAGGGTATGCACCTACAAGGAATCTATCGACCTTGATAGAAGAGGAGTGATCCTATGTGATTTGTTAGACTGAGTTCTAAAACCTTGGCCAGGGCAGTAATATAAAGTGGAGAAAGAGTTTTCCACTATCGAACTCGAGTCGAATAAATCTTGACATATGACAGACGATGGGGTTTGACGAGTTGTCCATGACCTCCGTCCTGTAGGGATCCACGATAGTAGGACTGTATCACACGTTAACTGCACCTAGAGGTTCATCATTCCATTCTGCTGGGTAGCCACTACATGCTGCTAGGTGTCACTGGTGGATGGTGGGACTCACAGGAATTATCTCGATGATCGATAAACCCTAATGAGTTGAGTTGGAATCGTTCCAACCCATTGAAAGGAGTTTTCAATGATATAGTGATAGAGATCACAATATATCTCACTACCAGTCAGAATAGAACCTATGGGATCACACACACTAGAAGTATTGACCGATCCGATGGTTGAAAAGTGATTATGAATCACGAGTAATCAATTCGATTGATAAGAAGTTGAAGAAGGAAAGGAAATTAATTAATTGGACTTGAAACAAGAGTCCTACTTCGAGTAGGATTCCTAGAGTCCTAATTGGATTAGGACTGGGAATCCTAGTTGGAGTAGGACTGGGATTCCTACTTGGAATAGGACTCCTGCAATCCTAATGAGATTAGGAGTTTTGAATCAAAATTGGATTCCTACTTGGAGTAGGATTCCTAGAGTCCTAATCGGATTAGGACTTCGGATTCAAATAAGAGTCCTAATTAGATTAGGACTAAAATTAAATATGTCCTAATTTGGATTAGGGTTTCTTAAGTCACAATTAATTATCTAATGAATCAATAAGACTCCTAATTGGATTAGGATTGAAGAGTTCAATTGAGTCAAAATTGATTTAAGTTCTAATTGGATTAGGACTTACCTAGATTGGATCCTAATTGGTTCACCCTTGGGCTAAGCCTAATTGGATTAGGGCTTGACCACATTAGGGCATTTCAAACCCTACTTAATGTGGATTAGGGTTTACCATGAGGAGAGGAATATGCCCCTCCCTTTTCCATGTGGAGAAGGGAGAAGAGAAAGGTAATTACTCTAGGGCTCCTAGATTGTAGGAGCCCTAGATGGTTATAAAAAGGGGCAAAGGGGGCCGGCGCCCTAGATGAGATCTTCTCCTCCTCCAAGCCGTGGCCACCCCTCTCCCTTTCTTGGTTCAGCCGCCATCAGCAAGGGGAAAAGAAGAAGAGGCGTGCACCTCTCCTTGGCCTCCTTCCTTGGTTCCAACACAGGGAAGAAAAGAAGGCTGCGTGGGGTTTCTTCTTCTTCCTCTTCTTCATCCTTCTTGAGGATGATAGTGTTATTTTGATGATTAACAAGCAATTATCTAGAGTATGCTATAAGTTAAATTGATACTTCATTTATAAGTTCATTACTCTCAGTATATTTGGTTAATTGAAAATAGATACATGACCTTGTTCATTTGAATGAATCTAACCTTGAGAATGCAGCAAAGTGTGGATTGAGTCGACCCAAAGGTTGATTGGGTCAACCCCGGCACATCAAGAAATCATTTGGCACACTCCTGCAAAAATGGCACAAATGAACAGTGAGTTGGGTCGACCCAAGGTAAGCATGAATCGACCCAACCTTGAAGAACCTCAAAAACACAACTGAAGAATGCTCTCTGGATTTACTGAGAGGGTCGACCCAAACAGTGGTTGAGTCGACCCAAGCTTGAGTCGACCCAAACCCTGAGAGGGTCGACCCAAAGGCAAGACAGAAAGACAAACAGAAATTGGTTCTCTGAAATTACTGAGAGGGTCGACCCAAGAAGAAGTTGAGTCGACCCAAGTGGATTTTGAGTCGACCCAAAGAATGGTTGGGTCGACCCATGGGAAGGAAGGCTGAAATTGAAGTTTCTGTGGTTTCTGAGAGGGTCGACCCAAGGAATGTTTGAGTCGACCCAAGGCAAAGTTAGGTCGACCCAAGGACAGGTTGAGCCGACCCAAACACGGGCTGAACAGTAACGGCTAGTTCTGCAACTGTACTTTTTGTCCTTTCCAAGGTGAGTAACGGCTAGTTTTTCAAATCTAACCATTGGGACTTGTCCTAAGAAGGTGGGAAGCTATTTAAAGGGGCACTATTCATCAGAGAGAACAACTTTTGAGTTGAATATCAAAGAGTACCCAAGAATACAAAAGTGCCCTAATCTTCTTCATCAAGAGCTTCATTCAAGAATCAAAGAAAGGGATTGAGCAGATTAAAGAGGCATCAAGAGCTCCATCCCCTTTAAAGAGTGAAGCATCCTTGACAAAGAAGAGCAAAGCGACTTCAAAGCGATAAATACTTTCTAACTCTTCCTTGTAGCTTATATTGTTTCATATGCTCATTTAGGAGTTTGAATCTTTCCTTTTGTTAATTAAACACTTTGTAAAGGTTCGTTGGTGAGCCCGCAAAACCAACAAAGATTTTTGGTGAACCCGGAAAACCAAAGTGTAAAGGTTAGTTGGTGAGCCCGCAAAACCAACAAAGGTTTTTGGTGAACCCGGAAAACCAAAGTGTATAGGTTCGTTGGTGAGCCCGTAAAACCAACAAAGGTTTTTAGATTGTGAGCCCGGAAAACAATCCAACTGTAATCCGCGAGATTATAGTGAATTCCCAAGGGGACGCTTGGGGAGTGGACGTAGGTGCTAAGGAGAGCACCAAACCACTATATATTGTTGTGTTTGTGTTGTGCTTGTGTTTTCATTTACTCTTGCATCATCTTCTACTCTTGCGTTAGTTTAACTCACTCAAATAGCTTAAGAAAGCATCCACCGCACTTAATTAAGAAAACGTTTAAAGCATCAAAATTTAGAAGAAACTAATTCACCCCCCCCCCCCTCTTGGCTTGTCACCTTGGGCAACAAGTGGTATCAGAGCGAGGTGCTCTAATAGTGCTCATTGATCTAACAATCAAGAGTTAAAGATCATGACAACCCAAGTGGGATGTGCAATGAGTGAGGGGCAATCCACAAATAGACCACCTCTATTTAATGGCACAAACTACACATATTGGAAAGCTAGAATGAGGATATTCATTCAAGCTTCGGACTATGAACTGTGGCAAATCATCACTAGAGGACCTCACATACCCACACTTAACATTGATGGCACTATCATACCCAAACCAGAAATGGATTGGAATGAAAGTGATAGAAGATTAGCACAGTTAAATGCAAAAGCTGTAAATACACTTTACTGCTCTTTAGATGTAAATGAATTTAATAGAATATCCACTTGCACCACCGCCAAAGAAATTTGGGATAGACTTGAGGTCACACATGAAGGGACCAATCAAGTTAAGGAGTCCAAGATAAATATATTAGTACACAAGTATGAACTGTTTAAAATGGAATCTACTGAGTCCATAACTGATATGTTTACTCGTTTTACTGATATTATAAATGGGCTTAAAAGTTTAGGAAAGTCTTATTCTAACTCTGATTTGGTGCGTAAAATTCTCAGGTCTCTACCAAGGAATTGGGAGGCCAAGGTAACCGCTATTCAAGAGGCAAAGGACCTTAACACACTGCAGTTAGAGGAGCTCCTAGGATCTCTCATGACCCATGAGTTGACAATGAGGCAAAATTCAGAAGATGAGGTCAAGAGAAGAAAACCCATTGCCCTAAAGACTACCACCCCTAGACAACAAACTGAATCGGAAGATTCAGATGATGATGAAGATATTGATGAAGAAGGGATGGCAGTGCTTGGGAGAAAATTCAGAAGATTCATGAGAGGTAAGAATAAGTTCCATAAAAAGAAACCCTTTCTTAAAGGTAACTCAAGCAAAGAAAAGGTTAAGGATAAGGAAAAAGAAAAGGAGACTCCCATTTGCTATGAGTGTAACAAACCCGGGCATTATAAGATAGATTGCCCAGATTTGAAGAGGATGGCAAGAAAGTTGAAAAAGAAGAATTTTATGGCCGATTGGAGTGAAAGTGAGGAATCAAGTTCGGAGGACGAAGATCATCAAGACATGGCCCAAATATGTCATATGGCCAATGACGATGAGGTAGATTCTGAACTTGACTGTGATTTTACTGTTGATGAATTGCATGATGCATTCTTAGAACTCATGGAAGAACATAAGAAAGTAATTAATAAAAATAAAGCTCTAAAAGAAGAAAATCAATCTCTCATTAAAGATAAGATAAAACTGTCTCATAACTATGAAATATTAAGTAGGAAACTTGAAAATGAAACCAAAAATCTAATTGCTGAAAATGTCAAGCTAAAAGAAGATGCTGAAAAATATAAGTCTTTGGTAGATAGATTTACTCTTAGTTCTACCAAATTAAACTTGATTCTTGATAGCCAAAAAGCTGTATATGATAAGGCCGGTTTAGGGTATAGAACAAATAGGAAACAAAAACTCTTAAAAAATATTTTTGTAAAAGCTAAAAGGGAAATTATTACTTGTTATTGTTGTAATAAGATAGGACATAGAGCATATGAATGTAATTTTAGAAAGTCTAGTCAAAACAGATCAAGTAATAATCAAAAGATAAAATTCAAGAAAGTTTGGGTTCCAAAAGGAACATGGAGTACTAACCCTAAAGGATCCAACTTAGCTTGGGTACCTAAAGGTTCTTCTTGATCTTGATTGCAGGTGTGTCTTGCAGCTGATAAAATGGAAAAACGATGGTATCTAGATAGTGGCTGTTCAAGACACATGACCGGTGACGAAGATCAATTTGTCACCTTGGAACCAAAGAAAGGTGGAGTAGTGACCTATGGAGACAATGGTAAAGGGTATATCATTGAAAAGGGTAAAATTTTCATTGCTCCATCTATTTTTATAGAAAATGTTTTATTAGTTAAGGGTTTGAAACATAACCTTCTTAGCATAAGTCAATTTTGTGATAAAGGATTTAAAGTTACATTTGAAGCATCTGTATGCATAATCACAAATCCTAAAGATAATAGCATTGTACTTGTAGGACAAAGGCAAAGAAATATTTACTTAGTAGATCTTCATGAGTTAGGCAAGAAAAATGGTTTATGCTTAATTACTAATGAAGAAAAGAAAATTGAAACTAGTTGGCTTTGGCATCGAAGATTAGGACATGCTAGTATGGAATTAATATCAAAACTAGTTAAGAAGGAATTAATAAAGGATGTGCCAAAATTGATTTTTGAAAAGGACAAAATGTGTGGACCATGTTCATTGGGAAAACAAACTAAGTCATCTTTCAAATCGAAAAACGTAGTATCAACAACTAGACCATTTGAACTCATACACATGGATTTATTTGGACCTACTAGAACTACAAGTCTAGGAGGAAAGAAATATGGACTAGTTATTGTTGATGATTTTTCAAGGTATACATGGGTTTCATTTTTGGCACATAAGAATGAAGCATTTTCAGAATTTTTGAAACTATATAATAAAATCATAAATGAAAAGAAACTCACCTTAGTAGCCATTCGAAGTGATCATGGTACTGAATTTGAAAATCAACACTTCGAGGAATTTTGCACTAAAAATGGAATATCACATCAATTTTCAGCACCTAGAACGCCTCAACAAAATGGGGTTGTTGAAAGAAAAAATAAGACATTGGCAGAAATGGCACGCACAATGTTGTGCGAGTCAAATCTTCCAAAGTACTTTTGGGCTGAAGCTATAAACACCTCTTGCCATATTCTAAATCGAGTTTTAATACGACCTATAACTAAGAAAACTCCTTATGAACTTTGGAAGAATAAGAAACCAACTGCAAAATATTTTAAAGTGTTTGGATGTAGATGTTTTATCTTAAATAATGGCAAGGAGGACTTAAGTAAATTTGATGCCAAGTCAGATGAAGGTATCTTCTTAGGATACTCCACATCTAGCAAGGCATACAGAGTATTCAACAAAAGAACCTTAGTAGTAGAAGAGTCAGTCAATATTATATTTGATGAGTCTGATAGTGAGTCTGCTAGGAAAGAAAATACTATTGATGATGATACAGGAATTATCGACTTTGAAAAGTTGAAAATTGATGACGTGCCAAATCAAGATAAGGGAGATGATTGCGTGCCACCACAACCCCAAGACGTGCCAAAAGAATGGAGGTATGCACATGGACATCCTAAAGATTTAATCATTGGTGATCCATCTTAAGGGGTAAGAACTCGATCATCTTTTAGAAATTTAAATGATTATCTTGCTTTTGTTTCACAATTAGAACCTAAAACTTATGAAGAGGCTGAAAAAGATACTAACTGGATAAATGCCATGCAAGAGGAATTAAATCAATTTAAAAGAAGTAATGTATGGACATTAACTGAAAGACCAAAGCATAATTCAGTAATTGGAACAAAATGGGTATTTAGAAATAAATTAGATGAAAATGGATTAGTTATAAGGAATAAGGCTAGACTTGTAGCTAAGGGATACAATCAAGAAGAAGGAATAGATTTTGATGAGACATTTGCTCCTGTAGCTAGATTAGAGGCTATTAGATTGCTTCTGGCATTTGCATGTTTCATGGATTTTAAATTATATCAAATGGATGTGAAGAGTGCATTCTTAAATGGTATTATTGAGGAGGAAGTATATGTAGAACAACCTCCAGAATTTGAAAATCATGAATTGCCAAATCATGTGTTTAAACTACATAAGGCATTATATGGATTAAAGCAAGCACCTAGGGCTTGGTATGATCGACTAAGTAAATTTCTGCTTGAAAATGATTTTTGTAGAGGAAATGTAGATAAAACTTTATTCATCAAAAGAAAGGACAAAAATCTATTAGTGGTGCAAATATATGTAGATGACATAATCTTTGGTGCCACTAATGATACTCTATGCAAAGAATTCGCTGATTTAATGCATGGAGAATTTGAGATGAGTTTGATGGGAGAACTAAGCTTCTTTCTAGGATTACAAATCAAACAAACCAAAGAAGGCATTTTCATTCATCAAACTAAGTATACAAAGGAAATACTGAAGAAGTTTGGGAATGAAAATCATAAGGGAATTGGCACTCCAATGAATCCTACTAGTAAGCTAGACAAAGATGAAAAAGAGAAAAGTGTTGATATTAAGCTCTATAGAGGACTAATTGGATCCTTGCTCTATCTTACTGCTAGTAGACCCGACATTGTATTTAGTGTAGGGATATGTGCTAGATACCAATCGGATCCTAAGGAGTCACATTTAAGTGCTGTTAAGAGAATCCTTAGATACTTAAGAGGAACTACCACCATTGGATTATGGTACTCGAGAGACTCCTGTCTAGATTTGCTTGCATATTCAGATGCTGACTTTGCTGGATGCAAGTTAGATAGGAAGAGCACAAGTGGCACATGTCAATTCTTAGGAAATAACTTAGTATCATGGTTTAGTAAGAAGCAGAACTCAGTGGCACTGTCCACAGCTGAAGCTGAATACATAGCTGCTGGTAGTTGTTGTGCTCAAGTATTATGGCTCAAGCAACAACTAGAGGACTATGGAGTCAAACTAGATAATATTCCTATTAAGTGTGATAATACTAGTGCTATCAATCTCACTAAAAATCCAGTTCAGCACTCTAAAGCCAAACACATAGAAATAAGGTACCATTTTATTAGGGATCATGTGCAAAATGGAAATGTATGTATTGAGCATATATGCACGGAAAAATAATTGGCCGACATATTTACCAAACCATTGAGTGAAGATAGATTCTGTATGCTCAGGAGGGAATTAGGCATATGTGATCCTTTTTATTAAAGAAATATAAAAGGGAGATAGTAGTCTCATGATACATTCCTCTAATTTCAAAAATCCCATGAAACATGAGTCAAATTTGTTATCTATAGATTTCTTACTCATGTATCATTGTTCCATAAAGAGTTTATAAGGATTGGAAGCAAGAAAAACTTTTTAGAAGCAAAAAGGAAGAGAAAAGAAAATTTCTGCACTTGGGTCGACCCAACCCAGAACATGGGTCGACCCAACGTTGAGTCGACCCAAGAAAAATCTTGAGTCGACCCAACGTCGGGACCCCACTGTTAAAAGGGGGCCCGAGAGCACATCTAGGGCACTGTTTGCCCTTTGTCTTCTTCCGAAAAGACTAGCCCCCACTCTCCAATCTCCACTAAACTCCTCCAAACAGTAGATTTCCTAAGGATCTTGGAGAAATGGGACCCAAACGAGCCGTAGCCAAGAGATCCGGAAGAGTGACCCGGGTCCAACAAGAGGAAAGGCACCCTACCGAGCCTTCTCCCGTGTCTCCAAGACGTGAGGCACGTGCGGAGGTCCCTCCTCCTCCTTCCCCCTCAGTGATCCTTGCAAGATTTGCGGGGAGGCCGGTTACTACCGGAAGAAGGATCCATTCGGAGTTTTTCAATCAAGAAGGGTTTCGGATTTGGGAATGGATCCAAAGACAAGGTTGGGAGTATCTTTGCTCCCTAGATGTGGTCATCTACCCCGGGTTGGTACAAGAGTTCTATGCCTTCCTCAAGACTGGTATGGGAGGGCTTGTGTCGGAAGTTCGAGGGGTTCGGATCCGTGTATCCGAGGAGAGCTTGAGTGAGTTACTACACCTACCCTGCATAGGAGCCACTCCGGAGAGGCCAGAAGACAAAATGAGAGCTCTGCAATTGATCATGGAAAACGAGAACTTCGATTTTTCTCAGAAGGTAATAGCTAGTTCTCTTTCCGCTGAGATGAGGTTATTGCTCAATATGATAAATAGGATTTTATTTCCGAAGACCGGGAGATTTGATCTCATCTCAGAGCGAGATCTAGCAGTTATGGAGTGCATGATTCGGGGGACTCCTCTAAATCTTCCGGCTATGATATTAAGGCAGATGAGGAAGGTGATGTGCAGCAACAGGGTATCACTACCTTATGGTATGATACTTACATTGATCTTCCGTCAGCATGGTTTACCTCTTGAGGAGGAGGCATCCAAGAGTCTGCATCACACGGACACGTACACTGCACGGACACTCATACGCATGGGATATGCGAAAGTGAACGGGCAGTGGATTCACACCGGTGCAGGCATTCAGGGTGAGGCACCAGAGGGAGAGGCACCAGAGGATGAGGATGAGGAGCCTATGGATCATCCTACTGTACCCTCAGAGGCTGGACCATCGTCATCCGCTCCTCCGACAGATACGGATGACTTCTGGAGCAGGATGACAGAGCTCATGACAGCTCAGGCGAGGACTATTACTGACGGGCTCACGAGCCGATTGGACGCCCGGTTGGATGTCATGTCTGCTGAGATCAGTGATCTGAGGCAGCAGATAGGAGCACTCCGGAGAGAGAGAGAGAGACACATGGACCGTCTGTGCCACAGGCTGCTGAGTCAGAAATATCGGCACAGAGTCATCCCGCTCGTTGTGCTCCACGCCAGACACAGTCTCACCAGGCTCGACCTCCCCTCGCCACGTATGCTAGGAGGATGAGGACTAGATCCCAGCCATTAGATTCCCCCTAGGCTGATCTTAGCGTCTATGTTTAGAGCCTAGGCTAGATATCTAGTTCTCACATGTATGTTGCTTTTCTCCTATGTATCTTGTTTTTATCTTATGTATCTTTAAATCTTGATTAAGGAACATTGTATCTGTCTTTGTTTTTGACATGAATATATGAAAATGTTCCTATTTTGATCAATGAAGTTTGAAGTTTATTATTTATTGCATCTTTTCCCATATATATATTTTTGATGATAACAAAAAGGGGGAGAAGAAAAGAAAGAGTATTTAAGAAAAGAAAGAGTATTAAGAAAAGAAAGAGTATTCACTTTAAGTAAAGAAAGAGTATTTTATTTAAGAAGTAAAGAAAGAGTATTAATTTTGGGAGAAGTAAAGAAATATAACAAAAAGGGGAGAAATAAAGATAAAAGTTATGTAAAGAAAAGAGAAATAAATGGGCAAACAAATTGAAAATCATATAAGAAAGCTTATACATCTAGGGGGGAGCAATTTGTAACAATGAAATTGACTAAATCAAAAATTTCCATCAAAGTTCAGAATTTGGCACATATAAATTCAGAATTTGGCACGCACATCTCGCACCCCGATACATAACCTGAAACTCAGAGTTTATCTCCAATTTTTGAAGTTTCATTGCTAATGAATTATAAATGAAAGGGGGAGCAATTCAAAAAGTCAAATTGGCAACATTTGAATGATATAGGGGGAGATTTCACAAGTATATATGAAAAGCTGAAATTCAGCAATTTAATCCCTTTTATAAACTGATTTTAAAGACAAGTATCAATAGACTTATACTCTTTATTTTGTAATCATCAAAAAGGGGGAGATTGAGGATGATAGTGTTATTTTGATGATTAACAAGCAATTATCTAGAGTATTGGTGTGCTGTCGTAGGCAACCAAAAATAAAACCTATACTTCTAAAAATATATATGTAGTAGTGCGAGTAAGGATCGTTCCCACGGAGAGTATCTAGCCTAGTTTTATGCAACTTGAACAAGGACGGAGGGGGGTTTGAGTATAATGAAAATAATAAAACAACTAAAGAAGAATTCAGATTTAAGTATTGAAATCAATCAAAAGAACAAATCTTGGTCTAAGTCAACATCCACCATCGGAATTTTACAACTGATCATTGATGCAAAGATATCAATTTGCACTTTGAATGTCCACCGATAGAAATATTTTTCTATCTCTTCTTAGTTGTAGTTAATTAAAAACAAGCGATCTAATT
>NC_143204.1:10000-32500 GCF_051530095.1 Phoenix dactylifera | reverse complement strand
AAGCCTCTGCCGGCAACCCCAAATCACAGACCCCCCTAAACACCGAACGAGAGAAAGAGAGAGGGAGTCTCGGTGAAGAAAAGAAGGGAGGAAAGAAAAGAAGAAGAAAGATGAGAGAGGGAAGAGGGGACTCCCGTGTGCGGCCGCGAGCGTCGCCGGCGCCCTGGAAGCTAGGTAAGCCCCTTCCTCCCTATCTTCTAATTTATTCAAGATAACAAAGAAAGAAACAAAGAGAGAAAGGAAGGGGAAGAAACAGGGCTCACCGCGTGCGGCCGCGAGCATCGCCGGCGTCGCTGGCCTCGGCCGCGAGCACCGCGGCGTTGCAGCCGGCCGTGAGCACCTCGACCATCGCGCGGTGCGGCCGTGGGCTCAGTCGCGGGCATCCCGTGACACCGCTAGTCTCCCGGCGCGTCTCTCCTCCGTGGGAGAAGGGAGGGCCGCCGTAGGCGCCGCCGGCCTCGGCTAGCCTCTCGAGAACTCCGTCACCCTCATCCCGAGCTCGCCTTCCTCCCTTCGCAGGAGAAGAAAGGGGGGAAGGAAAAGAGGGATCGGGAGAAGAAAAGAAAGGGTGGAGAACAGAAGAAAGAAAGGAAAAGAGAGAAGGAAAGGAAGGTTCGGGAAGAAACAGGGAAGAAAAGAAAAAGGAAAGAAAAGAAAAGAAAAGAAAAAGAAAAGGAAAAGAAAAAAAAAAGAAAAAAAAAAAGAGAAAGAAAAGAAAAAGAAAAGACCCTATCGGATCAGATCTGGGTTCGGGTCCGAAACCCGTTAAGCCTAATTGACCTATATGAACCCCATCTGGTTTTAAACCGAGCCCAAAGGTTCCAAATTGGGTAAATTGAACTTGGGCTAGATCCTTGAATGGGATCCAGGCAAGTAAGTTCATAGTGTGATGAACTGAGAAATTATATAATAAATAAATGGGGAATAATGTAAACCCTATGATGTTGTTTTAGGTGATTAAGGATTTGTCACCTGGACTTGAGCAATTTGGAAAGCGAATTGATGTAAGTAATCTGCCTTAATCTTATCGTAGATCCTGTATTACGTTTTATAAGATGAACCAGAGTTTTTCATACAATTTGAATTGTATACATGATTTGTGAAGAGAGTAAATAACTTGTTTTAATCTTGTTGTGAATCGTGTATGTAAGTAGCCTGCCCTAATCTTTATGGATCATACATGAAATTTAACATGTTATGCATGTACTGTAGGCTAAGAACGATATGTGTATCTGACATGCTCTAGTTACACAAGTTATGATGATATATGTTTTATATTCCGTTATGCCTACAAAATACTGGGATTACGTTACATGCTAAGATATGAGTTATGAAATATGAACATGAGTGGTACATGTCAGTCACATAATTCATAGTTGTGCACATATTATGTTTTCATAGCTCTTGTGATACATGCAAAATGAATGGAGTTCCATGTTATGATTTTTCTTAGCATGAGTGTAAAGAATGATAATGATTTGCTCTAGCTGCATATTGCTTGTAAGGGGGTACCTAAGAACTACTAATGCTACGGGCCGAATGCAACTGAGCCGGCCTTGCCAGTGGCCGATAATGACTGAGCCAGCCCCGCCAGTGGCCGACTAATAACTGAGCAGGCCCCGCCAGTGACCATTAATGAATTCGCCGTAGCATTTATAAGGTACTACCTATACGGAGCATTATTTATGAACTCTTAAGAGCTACTGACCCGATGTAACTGAGCCGGCCTTGCCAGTGGCCGAGAATGACTGAGCCAGCCCCGCCAGTGGCCGCCTAATAACTGAGCCGGTCCCGCCAGTGGCCAAGAATGACTTCGCAGAAGCATGATCATGAGGCTCATTTCAGAGCCTGGGTATATGAGGCGGGTGCTTCCAAATCCTGCAGATGTGTTTTTGGGAAGAAGCAAAATCGGTGAGGGATGAAGGACGCTTGCGTGAAGCCCCGGAACCGGCCAACATCTGGCAGGGGAGCTCCGTGTTTCCCCCTCATGTGGGCCCGATAGTCACGTGCCTTGCGCAGGCGGGCCGTGACATCTATGAACGTGCATGGCCAAAGCATACATTGTATGAAAATTCTATTTGACTGAAAATACTGCTTTGTTTTCCAAGCATACATATTTTGCCATGATAAATTGTGAGATAATACGCTTGTCAGCTTCTCAAACCCTGCATAAACATGGTTACCATTATGTTCGATCCGGTAAGATTATGTATGATTACTTACTGAGCCGTGTAGCTCATATCCGTTCATTTACTTTTTCTTTCAGATCCTCATCACTGATAGCTGCCAGAGACACGTTAATTTGGTATCAGGGCTTCTTTCTTTTGGGGTAAAGCAAGTATACTTTTGTGTACATAAACTACATAGAAGCTCTGTATTTGGGTACTGACCAGCATGTTGTACTAAGAATGCTTTCATATGAAAAGATTCGGTTGGTTTGACTACCCTGTTACCCAGGTATGAGGCTGCGTGCTATTGTGGGCGGTAGTCGGCAATAGCACGGCCGTGTCACGGATCCGGATTTGGGGCGTGACATCTAGTGGTATCAGAGCAATAGGTTAACCATGAGTAAAAATTTTAAGCTTTAATAAGGAAATGGGTAGTTAAGTCTCATTTAGTGAGATTCCGCATAACCGGAAAGGAAAGAAAAGATTTTATTGGTCGTATCATCGGTCAGTCACGAAAATTGCTTGACACAAATATTTTGATAGGTGATAATGAGCAACAAAAAGAAAGAAGCTAGGGCTAATACAAAGCCATTCTAGGGGCATGATTGTGACAGGTCTGGTATTAGAGCTTAAGATTTAAGACTACTAAGGATTTTGGTGTTTTGAATCAGAATGCTAACGAGCCATGCCAAAATAAGAAAAAGCTATTTTGGAGATTTCTCGACGGAGTAATTTGTATTTTGGATTATGATTAAATTAGATTTTGATCGATGTTAAGTGGAATACTAGCCATGGAATATTAAAGTACATTGTGATTATTTATGTATCAGTATATAGGTGATATTGGAAGTTTAACTTGGTACTGGGTACTGTGGATGATACTTCTAGTTTGAAGTTAATTATTTTGATGACAAGATAGGGTTTATTCATAAGTTGTTTAAGGCTTGGACAAGGAAAGGTTTTATATTCTTCGGGGATGAAATTTGTATGACAATTATGCATGAAACTATTATATAGAAAGAAAGTATATTTGAGAATGAGATTTAAGAGTTTCTCCTTGTTTACTTGGAATGTGAAATATTAGATCTTTGCAAATTATAATGCAAGATTAATATATTGATTGGAAGTCATTTAGTAAATTCCGAGAATAATTTTCAATGTTGAAGAATATTTTAGGCTCAAATGTTCTACTATGGATAAAGTGCAGTAGTTTGTGATCCTGTGATAAATCAATTAAATGAATATTAGTTGAAGTTTTGACAAAAAAAAAAAGAAAAAAAAAAAAAGAAGAGAAAATGATGATGACATGGGGTCATTAGGAAATGCGAGCGGAATCAGCAATAGAGTTGATATGGGAACAGACCCAATAGCACATGATGTTTCAGGGGTTTGTACTTAGTGACCCTGCTTCTAAGATTTGAAGTAAACTATTTCATCTCTAATAGAAGGGCAATTATTAAATGCTTTCGTTTATCACTAAGAAGCAAGTTTAAATTGTTTCATGAGGAAGCTGAAAGTTATGGATGATAATTCCACATATCATCGTCTAGTGGAAAGAGTACAATAGAAGAAGATTTTTAAATAGAGATCTTACAACAAAAGTATACATCCTTTTCTTTTAACGGGAATGTAAGATCCAGAATCACCTTCTAGCAATGCTAAAGCAGGGCAGATTATTGTTCATGCAATTTAAAGATACCTAATATAAGATTGGGATATTGAGAAATAATTTTCAGAAGTTTACACAATTTCGAGCTTAAAATGTCCTAAGATGACTTGAGAGCTTATCTCGTATTAGGAAAGAAGGCTTATTTTCAATGAATGAAGTTGTTGAAAATGTAAAATTCATTTTAAAGCGTTGTCGCTTATTTAAGAGGATCTTATGTTGGGATACCCTTTCTTTGCTCGCTCATGGAAAAGTAAAAAGAAGTTTTGGCTAAGTAACATTCGATCAAGATGGAGGAAAGATTTGTAGTGCAAATATCCATGAGGTATTGAATAGTCCTGTTTGTAGACAAGTAGTACGTTGATTAAAAGTTATTAGTGAATTCAAAGGATTTTGATCAGAGTGCGCAGCGAAAACATAGTGATCTGAAGTATTTATCTAAGTTGGCCAGAAGTATTATTCTTTTGATTCGGAAAGTTTTAATAACAAAAGATTTGATCTGTTTTCTTGTGTAGTAAGATTTTTCTGGATAAATAAAAGGAGAATGTTCTGATTTCTGGATAGCACTGTGCTATCCTAGATTCTCCAGTTTTATGTCATGCTAAGAAACTTCTTAGCATCTTTTGACATGAATTAATAGATCATCGATTTTGATCTTGGATCTAGAATATGTTGGTATGAACCTTCTCCCTCCTAAATTTGAAGCTTGAATTTTTTTAATTAATATCCATCCTTTATTCGATTGAAAGAAATTGAGGTTGTCAATTGACTTTGATGAATATCTATCAAGGGTGGATTGAAGTTGTTTATGATCTAATCTTGTGATAGATCGGGTAATCGAGAGCAGTTGATACTTTGACAAAGAAACTCGAAGTTCTTATTCAGAATTGAGATGTAGATTTTTGTGTATAAGAGAAAAGTTTGATTTAGATCACCTACCAAAAGAATCAAATCTGAAAATGTTAGACCTTATTCTTTTGATAAGATCTAATGATGAAACTGTATTGATGAATAGAATTATTGAAAAATTTGAATTAGAATTCTAATGGAGAAAAGTGTTGTTGATTCTCTGAATAATCTGGAGATAGCTATATAATTTCACCAGTGAGTTTTTCTATTGTTGGCAACTCCTGGGAGATTTTGAGCATCTTAAATTTAGTATTAACGGATTGATGGTTCCTTAGGGCTTAGACCTGGAATGGCCCCTACACCTAGCTATAACATTTTCAATCTTTCTCTTCGAAAGGGGTTTGAGGTTTTGCTAGGATAAAGGTTGATCATTAAATTGTAGGCAAAGTTAAGAGAAGAAAGAGGATTATAGATTATGAAAAGTATTTGATGCTAATGCTCTCACCTATTTCTATTAACCCGATTACGACCGTTGTGTGGACTTAATCGAGAGCAATTAATTTCTTGGGCCAAGAATCATAGCATTTAAAATCTAAGGTTGGAAGATTAGTCCTCTTTTGAAAGAGATCAAAGAACTCCTACGTGTCATAGATGGAAAGGTTCAAGTTTTGAGATGCCATGACTTTGTATGTCAAAATCTTATCAGTAGGTACTCCGAGAGAGAGACTAACTGAGATCTCGAGGATGACTCAATGGTTGACTACTTTTAAAAACCAGAACCTAAGGTATGTTTAATTTCGAGGACGAAATTTATTTTAAGGAGGGTAGGATGTAATGTCCGGGCCCAGAACCTACTAGGCCCAATAAGAAATAGGCCCAGTTAAGGGTTGGGCCCAAATTTCACTGTAGCCAGCATAATTATTATCAGAAAAAAAAAAAAACGAAGGGATAAGACCGACAGGGAGGGGTTACCGCACCCCCTGCTGGCAGCCGATGCCGGCGCGCCGGAGACAAGGGGGGGCGGCGGCCAGTCCCGAAGTATGGAGGAAAGGAGAGGATGGGACCTCTCAGAGGGGGGTCTCATCCTCTAAACAAATATTTAAGCCTCTACCGGCAACCCCAAATCACAGACCCCCCTAAACACCGAACGAGAGAAAGAGAGAGGGAGTCTCGGTGAAGAAAAGAAGGGAGGAAAGAAAAGAAGAAGAAAGATGAGAGAGGGAAGAGGGGACTCCCGTGTGCGGCCGCGAGCGTCGCCGGCGCCCTGGAAGCTAGGTAAGCCCCTTCCTCCCTATCTTCTAATTTATTCAAGATAACAAAGAAAGAAACAAAGAGAGAAAGGAAGGGGAAGAAACAGGGCTCACCGCGTGCGGCCGCGAGCATCGCCGGCGTCGCTGGCCTCGGCCGCGAGCACCGCGGCGTTGCAGCCGGCCGTGAGCACCACGACCATCGCGCGGTGCGGCCGTGGGCTCAGCCGCGGGCATCCCGTGACACCGCTAGCTCTCCCGGCGCGTCTCTCCTCCGTGGGAGAAGGGAGGGCCGCCGTAGGCGCCGCCGGCCTCGGCTAGCCTCTCGAGAACTCCGTCACCCTCATCCCGAGCTCGCCTTCCTCCCTTCGCAGGAGAAGAAAGGGGGGAAGGAAAAGAGGGATCGAGAGAAGAAAAGAAAGGGTGGAGAACAGAAGAAAGAAAGGAAAAGAGAAAAGGAAAGGAAGGTTCGGGAAGAAACAGGGAAGAAAAGAAAAAGGAAAGAAAAGAAAAGAAAAGAAAAAGAAAAGGAAAAGAAAAAAAAAAGAAAAAAAAAAAAGAGAAAGAAAAGAAAAAGAAAAGACCCTATCGGATCAGATCTGGGTTCGGGTCCGAAACCCGTTAAGCCTAATTGACCTATATGAACCCCATCTGGTTTTAAACCGAGCCCAAAGGTTTCAAATTGGGTAAATTGAACTTGGGCTAGATCCTTGGATGGGATCCAGGCAAGTAAGTTCATAGTGTGATGAACTGAGAAATTATATAATAAATAAATGGGGAATAATGTAAACCCTATGATGTTGTTTTAGGTGATTAAGGATTTGTCACCTGGACTTGAGCAATTTGGAAAGCGAATTGATGTAAGTAATCTGCCTTAATCTTATCGTAGATCCTGTATTACGTTTTATAAGATGAACCAGAGTTTTTCATACAATTTGAATTGTATACATGATTTGTGAAGAGAGTAAATAACTTGTTTTAATCTTGTTGTGAATCGTGTATGTAAGTAGCCTGCCCTAATCTTTATGGATCATACATGAAATTTAACATGTTATGCATGTACTGTAGGCTAAGAACGATATGTGTATCTGACATGCTCTAGTTACACAAGTTATGATGATATATGTTTTATATTCCGTTATGCCTACAAAATACTGGGATTACGTTACATGCTAAGATATGAGTTATGAAATATGAACATGAGTGGTACATGTCAGTCACATAATTCATAGTTGTGCACATATTATGTTTTCATAGCTCTTGTGATACATGCAAAATGAATGGAGTTCCATGTTATGATTTTTCTTAGCATGAGTGTAAAGAATGATAATGATTTGCTCTAGCTGCATATTGCTTGTAAGGGGGTACCTAAGAACTACTAATGCTAGGGGCCGAATGCAACTGAGCCGGCCTTGCCAGTGGCCGATAATGACTGAGCCAGCCCCGCCAGTGGCCGACTAATAACTGAGCAGGCCCCGCCAGTGACCATTAATGAATTCGCCGTAGCATTTATAAGGTACTACCTATACGGAGCATTATTTATGAACTCTTAAGAGCTACTGACCCGATGTAACTGAGCCGGCCTTGCCAGTGGCCGAGAATGACTGAGCCAGCCCCGCCAGTGGCCGCCTAATAACTGAGCCGGTCCCGCCAGTGGCCAAGAATGACTTCGCAGAAGCATGATCATGAGGCTCATTTCAGAGCCTGGGTATATGAGGCGGGTGCTTCCAAATCCTGCAGATGTGTTTTTGGGAAGAAGCAAAATCGGTGAGGGGTGAAGGACGCTTGCGTGAAGCCCCGGAATCGGCCAACATCTGGCAGGGGAGCCCCATGTTTCCCCCTCATGTGGGCCCGATAGTCACGTGCCTTGCGCAGGCGGGCCGTGACATCTATGAACGTGCATGGCCAAAGCATACATTGTATGAAAATTCTGTTTGACTGAAAATACTGCTTTGTTTTCCAAGCATACATATTTTGTCATGATAAATTGTGAGATAATACGCTTGTCAGCTTCTCAAACCCTGCATAAACATGGTTACCATTATGTTCGATCCGGTAAGATTATGTATGATTACTTACTGAGCCGTGTAGCTCATATCCGTTCATTTACTTTTTCTTTCAGATCCTCATCACTGATAGCTGCCAGAGACACGTTAATTTGGTATCAGGGATTCTTTCTTTTGGGGTAAAGCAAGTATACTTTTGTGTACATAAACTACATAGAAGCTCTGTATTTGGGTACTGACCAGCATGTTGTACTAAGAATGCTTTCATATGAAAAGATTCGGTTGGTTTGACTACCCTGTTACCCAGGTATGAGGCTGCGTGCTATTGGGGGCGGTAGTCGGCAATAGCACGGCCGTGTCACGGATCCGAATTTGGGGCGTGACATAGGGTGTAGGGTCTAGGGTGTAGGGTCTAGGGTCTAGGGTCTAGGGTCCAGGGTCTAGGGTCCAGGGTGTAGGGTCCAGGGTCCAGGGTCCAGGGTCCAGGGTGTAGGGTGTAGGGTTTAGGGTGTAGGGTTTAGGGTTTAGGGTTTAGGGTTTAGGATTTTAGGGTTTAGGGTTTAGGGTTTCGGGTTAAGGGTTTCGGGTTTAGGGTTTCGGGTTTAGGATTTCGGGTTTCGGGTTTCGGATTTCGGGTTTCGGGGTTTCGGGGTTCGGGGTTTCGGGTTTCGGGGTTTTCGGGTTTGGGGTTTTCGGGGTTTGGGTTTTCGGGTTTAGGGTTTAGGGTTTTCGGGTTTAGGGTCTAGGGTCTGTTAGATGTATGCCCTAGAAGCCAATTTGGCTGACACATTGTTGATTCTAGGGACATAATTTTGTACTTGACTATTTATTATTGAATAAATAAAAGGCATCTTTTCATTCATATTGTTTATGTGTCTATGAATCGTCCAAGAAATTAATAAGATGATGATACATATTCTCAAGAGTTGAGAATTTGAGCCATGTATCATTGGTGATTAATTTCTAAATGCTCCTGATCAATGGATCATCACGAGGACGGTGATCGATCCGATCAGTGCACAGATCACTTTCCTTCTGGATGGACGAGACTTGAGTCCACAGTGTAGGGACACTGAAGTGATAGTGCAAGTGCTTGTTAGAGAACAAGGGTACTGAGCGTGACCAAGACAAGAAGTCACTTGGATGTCTATCCACTCGTCAGTGACTTGCTTGATGTTGCAGTAGTGTGACTGGTCCTTTGACCTGCGGTGCTTCGGCTACTCACAATGAGGTTATTGTAGTTTGACTGCACATATACATGGTCTCTAGCCATATGGGTCCATGCAGTGTAGATTGGCTGCAGTAGGTTCACTGTAGGAGTAGGGTATGCACCTATAAGGAATCTATCGACCTTGATAGAAGAGGAGTGATCCTATGTGATTTGTTAGACTGAGTTCTAAGACCTTGGCCAGGGCAGTAATATAAAGTGGAAAAAGAGTTTTCCACTATCGAACTCGAGTCGAATAAATCTTGACATATGACAGACGATGGGGTTTGACGAGTTGTCCATGACCTCCGTCCTGTAGGGATCCACGATTGTAGGACTGTATCACATGTTAACTGCACCTAGAGGTTCATCATTCCATTCTGCTGGGTAGCCACTACATGCTGCTAGGTGTCACTGGTGGATGGTGGGACTCATAGGGATTATCTTGATGATCGATAAACCCTAATGAGTTGAGTTGGAATCGTTCCAACCCATTGAAAGGAGTTTTCAATGATATAGTGATAGAGATCACAATATATCTCACTACCAGTCAGAATAGAACCTATGGGGTCACACACACTAGAAGTATTGACCGATCCGATGGTTGAAATCGTGATTAGGAATCACAAGAAATCAATTTGATTGATAAGAAGTTGAAGAAGGAACAAAGGGAATTAATTGATTGGACTTGAAACAAGAGTCCTACTTCGGGTAGGATTCCTAGAGTCCTAATTGGATTAGGACTGGGAATCCTAGTTGGAGTAGGACTGGAATTCCTACTTGGAATAGGATTCCTAAAATCCTAATGAGATTAGGAGTTTTGAATTAAAATTGGATTCCTACTTGGAGTAGGATTCCTAGAAATCCTAATTGGATTAGGACTTCGAATTCAAATAGAGTCCTAATTGGATTAGGACTAAAATTAAACAAATCCTAATTGGATTAGGATTCCTTAAGTCCTAATTAATTAATAATCTAATGAATCAACATGACTTCTAATTGGATTAGGATTGAAGAGTTCAATTGAGTCATGATTCATCCAAGTCCTAATTGGATTAGGACTAGCATAGTTGAACCCAACATTGGCTAATCCTAATTAGATTAGGATGAAACCATGAGAGAGGCACCTAATCCTCTTTGGAAGAGGATTAGGTTAACCAACTAAGAGGGGCATCAGCCCCTCTCCAATTGCTTAGGGCGACAAGAAGAGAGAAGGTGGCCGGCGCTCCAAAGAAGGAAGGCTGTCAAGGGCTCCTAACTTGTAGGAGCCCTTGATGCTTATAAAAAGGGACCTAGGGCCGGCGCCCTAGGTGTGTGCTCTCTTCCCCCTCTTGCTGCCGCCACCAGCCCCTCTCCTCTCTTAGTTCAGCCGCAAGCAAGGGAAAAGGATCTCCAAGTGTTGGCGGCCTCCTCCCCTTCCCTTCCTTCATCCAACGCAAGGAACAAAAGAAGGCTGCGTGGGGTTCTTTCTTCTTCCTCATCTTCATCCTTCTTCTTCCTCCTCTCAAGCACAATCAAGGGTTGATTGAAAGAGAGGAGATCAGCCATCAAAAGAAGTCTTTGCAAGGAAGTTAGCACCCCGGGAAGACAAGAAAGATTTGATCGGTCCTCTACTTCGTGTGGATACCCGTAGAGGCCGGACGTTTGAACGGCTTCAAGCGAACCCTCTTCCAAAACCACGAATTCAGATTTGCGGTGATCATCTACCCGCGCAAGGTGAAGATTTGATCTTCCTAATAGTTTTAAAAGTTTTAATTCTTACCTAATTACGAAAGGTCTCGAAACAACGTTCATGCGATGAACGTCGATCCCGCACATGCCTCTTCCGCTGCCATCTGATTTAATTTTTGAAATATCAGCGGCATGGGCGGGTTCCCAACAGTGGTATCAGAGCCTAGGCTTCATAGATTAAGGTAAGAATTAAATATCTAAAGGCATATTAGATCTGAAAATTGAATGATCATGCATGCTGAAAAATTCTGCATGCAGATTTTTCAGGGGTGCTGATTTTTTGCATGCTGATTTTTATGTGATAAAAAGATGATTCTAAATGCATTGTTAATGGGATTACAAAGTTTAGAATCATGATTAGCATGATCAGCGACCTATGTCATGATACAATCAGTTAGTTTTTAGATCTGAAAATTATAATTGTTGCATACGGTGATGATCATAGGATTCAAACCCTTTTGGTATCAAATGTAATGACCTGCGATGTGATCTGCGATGTCATGTAATTTTTCAGATGCTTGCATGCATCTTGTTTGATATTTTGAGAGGCCTGCGTGCCTCCTAAAAGGAGATGTAAATTATTTTTATTTTTATTTTACATCTGGTTGTATTTCTGTGATGTGATGTACATCAACGATCAAGTTGAAGCAAAGGCATGAGATGAAAGGTGATCTAAGCGGTTGATGGCGATGGGATCAAGAGTTGATCAAGGATCGAATCAAGGAGGCTTGGAACCAATTCAAGAGTTGAAGACCACTTGATCGATTGATGTGCATGTGCTTGTAATACGACCTAATTAGAATCCATGATCATCACCTAGTTAAAGTTTAGCTTTAATTTGATGCTGCGATTATAACTGCCTGTGATGTGCCGTTTGCATGTGATGTAAATGCGAGTCGGGTAGATAGGTTTACATGTGATGTAGCAAACCCAATTGAGACCTAAATCAAAACTTCCTCAATCAAGTCGAGAGTGAACCGACATGAGCAAGTCATATTAGATTAATTGATCTAATTGGTGTCTAGGAAAGCATGAAAGGTGGTTACTTAATTAGGACCTTACTCTCTGAGTAAGGGGAGCCTCCCACCTGCTTACCTGGCCAATTGTTCTATTACCTCTTATGAAGGGCTCAAGTTGCAAACACTAAGACCTGATTAACCAATATTAAGTCAATAGGTCTTCCACTGTAGTAGAGCTGCTAAGGCCTTTCTGATGTTGATTTGTCTCGGCTGGACACAGTGGTCAAGTTGCTGAAAGTGAATCCTAGGTTCTTCGGTGTTAAGCATGCGGATTTTTTTTTTTTTTAAAACCATGGCTGAACCTGATCGGGTTGCCTACGTACCCCTTCATAAGGGGGATCAAGCCATACGTAGTTCTTTTTAAGTTTTAAGACGCAGCGGAAAAATCGAATCAAACAATTTAATTCATGCATGCTTACAAGATCAAATCTAGAAATCAGCACCTTAAGAACACATAGGATTATGCCGGAATCGTTTAAACAATTATGCTAAAACTTTCATGCATGATTAACTATCAGATCTGAAACTTAAGAACTCTATTCCGATTAATCTCCGAATATCCATTGAATGGATTCTGGAGATATCTCCGTGAGGAGCCCCAAAAGAGGGTAAAACCTCGGGGAATCAGACCTAGATCTTGACACCATAATAAAAGATTAATGTAGGATTAATACATTTTATGATGGATGAAACTTGTGGATCTGATCCTCGACTTCGCAGCCACGCACACGAATGGCCTCTACGACAAGTCCACGCGAAGTTCCTGAAGAGATCCAATCCTGCGGAAGTGCTAGCTTGCGCAGAATTTCTTGAGGCTGAAATTTGATCTTCCAAACACTATCAACTTTTGATCCGCCTTCTTGGAAGAACTTGGAGGAAAGGTTTAAAGGGATTGAAGAGGACTTAGATCTGATCTAAAGACTCTTATCAGGGACCCCTAACACTAATGGCGCGATGGACTTAGAGGAGGAAGAAGTCAGCTAGATTGAATGCAGAATTTTTCCATGCATGAACTAGGGTTCCTCTCTTTTCTTTTCCCTTTTTTCTTCTTCTTTTTCTCTCTTTTTTTCTTGAATTCGACCACCAGATGATGGAGGTCCTTTTAATGTTGCTCTCCTACCTAACTTCATGCCAACCATCCCATATTTGTGGAGGATTTTGTGGGGTTTTGAATTTTGAATTCAAAATTCAAGTTCATGTGCCATTACATGATGAAGCTTGATCTAATCTAAACCATTCATCATGTTGCCACTTCCCTCTTTCAATTTCGAAATTCCCATGCCCCTAATCAGATTAGAGGGTCACGTGGTGATTTTGTGGTGATTAAATTCGAAATTCAACCTTAATTAGAAGTGAGATAAAGATAAGGATGGCATATGTCATGAAGAGAGAGAATTTGATCTTATCCAATTCTTTTCATGAATTTATCTCTCCATTTCGACCCATCTAATGATGAAAGAGGTCCCTGATGTTGCCAAGTGTCCCATGGCACCATTAAATAAATTAAATTAATTTTTAATCATATTAAAAATCAATTTATGGCGCCATGCATGGATATGTGATAAGTGGATTTCAAGATCCGAACAGTTTCAGATCAAACCCATTTAATTTAATTAAATCCTAACAATTAGAATGATTCAATTACCATGGGTTGAACCTAATCCAATTAGGTCAATCTCTAATTAAGCACAAATTTAATCTAATTTAATTTGGTCAACCTAAGTCCTCTTGATTCAAACCTAATCCAATCAGGTCAAAAACCCTGATTGAGCCCAGAATTGAATCTAATTCAATTTGGCTCATCCTTAGTCTAATTACTCAATCCAATTGAGTTCATTAGCAATCTAATTACTAATTAATCCTCTGATAATTACTTTAATTATTTTATAAGATAATTTGCCAATCGAATTGACCAAATTACCCCTGAATGATTCTTAATCATTCATCAGCCTTCTTGATCAATCATGAATCTTCTATGCGTGTGACCTCATAGGTTCGAACCTAAGCCGGTAGTATAGGAATGACTTCCTACACTAATCGATGTGACCATCTAGCAATGGTACCCGACGTCCGAATAGGCCGAATATATGCGAAGCAAATATTCTGGAACCCTGAACTATGGTTACTGTATAATTCAATCCCTTTGACTCTTAATGCCAGGATGACTTAGAGCTCACTGTCAACCCTATAATTAGTACATCCATTATGTGATTAACTTTAGATATCCCGTGACTCCTCACTAGGATTACCCTGGCCAAGGTTTTGCTAAATTAATCACAAGACATTATTCCTGTTTCCAGGAGGGGTCAATTCCATCTTGACTCACAACTGACTACGCAAGTACTTGACTGCACCCAGTAACCTTCCGTCACTGAATTAGAATTTCAGGTAGTCCGGTACCAAAGTACAGTGAGTTGCTTGCTAGTCACAGGTTGCGGTCTCAGGTCAGAGGGCCAAACTTATACCCATATCCATTCGGAACATCTCTCGACAGTAGAGCATTCCGGAATTGGTCACGTTCAGTAAAATGTACTCCTACACTTCACCTGTATGGCATACCAGTGTCTCCACACTCCTTGGTTAAGAGGACAACCAACATATATGTCACACAACGACCTAATCTCGATAATGTTGTCATCCTAGTAACAACATATCATTTGGTCGCGAACAAGTTTAAGGACTCAAAGATAAATCCTTCTTTATCATAACATAAGTCCTAAGGACTTCATCATATAAGAGTTCATTTGAAGATGAAATGATGAATCATGCCAAATAATACTTTATTAATTTGTCAATTCATTTACAAAATTCAATCATCAATATGCTGACGTTTGACATTTAGGATACAATTTCCAACAACTCCCACTTAGCCTAAAGCCAATCGGCACAGTATCTAATACCCATCTTCGACTTGTGTTCGTTGAACTCTTTGATGCCGAGGACTTTGGTAAATGGGTCAGCCAGATTTTCTTTTGTGTCAATCTTCTGAAGATCAATATCACCTCGTTCTATAATCTCTCGAACCAGGTGATAGCGTAGCAGAATATGCTTGGTCCGCTGATGTGCTTTAGGTTCCTTTGCCTGAGCTATGGCTCCAGTGTTATCACAAAATATAGGAACTGGACCATCAATGGAAGGTGCCACTCCCAGCTCGGTGATGAACTTGCGCAACCATACGGCTTCCTTGGCTGCATCAGATGCTGCAATGTATTCTGCTTCACATGTAGAATCTGCCACTGTATGCTGCTTGGAACTCTTCCAGCAGATGGCCCCACCCTTAAGAGTGAAGATATATCCCGACACGCTCTTGCTATCATCTTGATCTGACTGAAAACTTGAATCGGTATATCCCTCAAGTTTTAACTCAGAGTCACCGTAGACAAGCCACTGATCTTTAGTATTTCTCAAATACTTAAGGATGGTTTTGACAACCTTCCAGTGGTTGCTACCTGGATCAGATTGGTATCTACTCACTACTCCTAGTGAGTATACCACGTCTGGTTTAGTACATGTCATGGCATACATTATAGATCCCACTGTCAATATCTGGCAGGGGAGCCCCGTGTTCCCCCTCATGTGGCCCCCACGTGGGCACTGGGTGCCTCACGTGCCTCGCAGAGGCGGGGGCGTGACATTTGGTATCAGAGCCGAGGACGGACAATATCTGGCAGGGGAGCCCCGTGTTCCCCCCTCATGTGGCCCCCACGTGGGCACTGGGTGCCTCACGTACCTCGCAGAGGCGGGGGCGTGACATTTGGTATCAGAGCCGAGGACGGCTCTTGTCCGATGGTGGGAAGGGTGTGAGGCCCAATAGTCCCACATCGGAAAGACTCGTTCCAGAGCCTGGGCATATGAGGCGGGTGTCTCCAAATCCTGCAGACGCGTTTTGGGTGGAAAACAAAACCGGGGAGGGGTGAAGGACGCTTGCGTGAAGCCCCAGAACCGGACAATATCTGGCAGGGGAGCCCCGTGTTCCCCCCTCATGTGGCCCCCACGTGGGCACTGGGTGCCTCACGTGCCTCGCAGAGGCGGGGGCGTGACATTTGGTATCAGAGCTTAGGTTTAAGATCATTGGGATTATGACAATTAAACTATCGGAAGCTAGGTTTAAGATCACTTAGGATTGCGATATGAATGATACAAGAGCTTAAGGTTTAAGACTACTAAGGATTGTGGCACATGTGGCTTCAAAGTTGGAGGTTTAAGGTCATTGAGGATTGTAACAAAATTGGAATCAGAACAAAGGTTTAAGAGCAATAGGGAATGTGACAAGAATGTATGAGAACTTAAAGTTTAAGATCACTAGTGATTGTAATAGAAAGGTAGCAAATTTTCAAGTTATAACTAAATTAGATTTTGGCTAATATTAAGTGGAGTACTAGTCATGGAATATTAAAGTATATTGTAATTATTTGTTTATTAGTATATAAGTGATTTTGGAAGTTCAACTTGATACCGGGTACTGTGGATAATACTTCTAGTTTGAAGTTAATTATTTTGATGGCAAGATAGGGTTCATTCATAAGTTGTTTAAGGCTTGGACAAGGGGGAAAAAAAAAATTCTTATTGGTGGATTTGATCTCAATGTAAAATCATAGAGCTAAATTCTTGAACCATATTATTAGATTTTGGTGAGTCGAATATATATATTATAAGTCAAGGCTATGAGTTAATTTTGGATTTTGTATCACCATTAGTGAAACACTAAGGTGATGTCATGAGAGGCCTAAATGAGTTTAACCAAAAAAAAAAAAAAAAGATTCGGGATGGTTGAATATGCTAATGAGTAAGTCAATCTAGAATTTTTCAACAGAGCATACAAATAATATTCTTAAAAGAAAAATCAATATCAAATTGTAGAATGGAATTTTCAAGGGAATCTAGAGTTGGCTTAGCTCGAATTGGATTTAGAATGTGATTACCTGATCATAAAATGGTACAAATATGGCAATTATCTCGAGGGTTAATCATGATCTAGTGTACTTGGAAAGTAAGGATAAAAATTTTGATTGAATATTATATATATATATATATATATATATAAAGAATGATGATGATCTAGGATTCTTAAGAAATTTTGGAGAATATTGATCAGAGTTGCGCAGTGAAAGTGTGGTGGACTGAGTCATTTTAAACTGATAAAAAAAAAGAAGAAGAAATATTGACTGTATTTGGTAACATGTTATGATGAAGATTAGATTTTTAATAAAGAAGACTTTTGTTAATAAGAGAAGGCGAATACTGTTGATTCTCAGGATAATCATGATATGGCTACGTTATCACTTTGATAGATTTTCTAATGTTGGTATGCTAAGGAAAATCATGAGCATTTCATGACTAGGGTGAGTTAATCATTGATTGCATATGATCTAAATTTCAAGTATCCAAATAAACCATGTGTTATTTGTTCCATCGTTATGAGTTATAAATTAAGCTTCGTGACATATTAAATTATGGTATCAATATCTTGTCTTCTTGGACTTGCTCTTAAGATTTGATGCCAATCAATTTCGAGATAGACCGTTGCTATCTAATGACCATCATTACCTGTTCAATTGGTGAATCACGTACCTAACCATATAAAGACTTGATTCTAAGGTTGGTCATTATCTTTTGAGGGAACATCACCCTACCATAATAAGTGTATCGAATCCATTTTATTTCAGGTTCTACCTGAAATACAATTAATCGATCTTGTTGTGAATCGATCCCAATCCGATCGGGAGTGAACCTACATCAAACATAGATTTTAAGTTAGTCACTTATCTAGTGCTAATCTTGCTAGTTTTTGACAGTTGATCCAAAGTTATCTACCACACTGATTTTGATCGAGAAGAACGAGATCTTAAATTATGTTACATAATGAGCTGAGCACCCCTCAATTTGGAAGATCAAGATTTCTTAAATTTCTAGGACGAAATTTTTATTAAGCAGGGGAGAATGTAATATCCAGTCCAAAATTGGATTTTGGGCCGATTGGGCCAAAGCCGGCGGGTCAAACCGGCTTCAGCCCATGAAGAAAAGACTGAGACAGAGGATCGCAATAGTCTTCTTCCTCAGAGTAACGGAGGCGAGATAGGAGCGGGGACATCGCGGCCTCTTGAATGGCCTCTGATCCCGCTCAACCGCCGCGAGCATCACGGCGGTGAACGAGCCTCAGCCATTTCGAATATTGCCTATAAAAAAAAAGAGAAAAGGAAGAAAGAATCCGGGTCATTCACCATCCCGATCATTTCCAGCTCTTCCGGTCTTCTTTTCTCCCTCCTTCCTCCTCAGCTAGGGTTTTCAGAGCCCTTACCTATGCCGCCGGAGTGGGTGGTCGCAGCTTCTTCCCGAAACTAGGTAAGCCTCCCGACCTTGTCCCTACATTCTCTCCTTCCGATCTACTCGGGATAGCAGACAAAAAGAAAAGAAAAGAACAAATAGAGGGGAAGAAAAAGAACAAACAGAGGAGAGAGAGAAAGAGAGAGAGGCGTACCTGTGGTCGTCGGCGTCGCCGGCCTTCGGCCACAGGCACCACCGGGCTTCGGCCGCAGGTGCTCCCGGCCCTCGGTCGCAGCTGCCGTGGGGCCGGAGGCCAGCAATTTCTCTTTCCCCTCTTCCCTATTTCTGAGATGAAATAGAGGAAGGACTTCACGACTCTCGGCCGCAGCCGCCGCCGGCCCTCGGCCGGGGCTGCAGTCGGTCAGAGTCTCGTCCCATTTTCTTTCTCCGGTGGGACAGAGGGGCGGCTCTCGTCTCTTCCCTTGGACCCTTCGGTGAAGAGAAGAAAGGAGACGGATGAAAAAGAAGAAGACGAAGAAAAAAAAAAGAAAAAAAAAAAGAAAGAGTGGGGACTCACCCGTGTGCGGCTGTGAGCGTCGCCGGCGCCGCTGGCCCCCACTGCGGGCAGCCCGGCTGTGAGCTTCATCGGCATCGCGGGGAGCGGCTGCGGGCATCCCGTGGGTGTCGCGGGAGCCGCCGATCTCGCCTCGGCCGCGGGCGTCTTGCGGGCGCCGCCGCCCTCAGTCGGCCCCTCCCGCGCGAACCGACAGGGGGATCGTCCTCCTTCCTTGGGTTAGCGGGAGGAGAAGAGGAAATGAGGAGAAGAAAGAAAGATATAAAAAAAAAAAGAGAAGAAGGAGGAGGAAGTTCGGAAAGAAGAAAAGGAAGAAGAGAAGAAAAAGAAAAGAAAAAAAAAAGAAGAAAAGAAAAGAAAAGAAATAAAATAAAAGAAAAGAAAAAGAAAAGAAAAAAAAAAGAAAATACATAAATAAATAGTGAATAAGTAGGATTTTAGTCCAAATTATCTAGTTGGGACTTGAGATTTATTCAGATCCATGTTAGAGTTTTAATTTAATAATACATCTGGAACTGTTTGATAGGTACAAAGAATTTGATGGACGAGATTAGGGTTATGTGGGCGAATTGAGGTAAGTAACCCTGGCACTGATCTTATTAATTTAAAAATTACTGTTTAATTGTAAGAATAAAATAATAAAAAAATATATTTGTTATGATGTATTTTCTTAAAAGTAGGATCAAGCATATGATTGCATGTGATTCATAAGTTTGATTAAATTGCATCCTTCATAAATATTTCAGTATAAATTATGGTCATGATAAATTGCATGAAAATGAGATTTGTGGCATGATTATGAATTTTATACATTACGATGAATTATGGTTATGATAAATTGTATGAAAATGAGATTTGTGGCATGATCATGAATTTTATATATTACGATGCCATTTGTCATTTTCCAACCTATGTATGAAAGTATGACTTATGAAAAAGAATAATGATTTATGAACTCTCAGAATAAATTTTCCGATCAAATTTATTGACTAATCATAAAGAAGCAAATACAGAGCATCTAAATCAAATACTTGAGTTTGCAATATTACAACTCAAACTTATTAACATAGATACTTCTAAGAGTCCCTGTAACTATGCTTCAACTCTAATTTTCATTCACTCTTTCCTGCTCCTAATCGCCTTAATTATCTGAAATAAATAAAAGAAAACAACAGGAGGGGTATGAGCTTGCTACTCAGTAAGTAACCATGTACTATCTCATTAGATTAAGCATAATTTTTCTCATGCCAATGCATCATTTGAAGAACTTAACAGAAAATAAAGCATTTCATAGATAAATTATTTAAAACAGGTTATAAAGCAAAATATGCTTCAACCATGCAAGTTCATAAACATGATAATGCAAGTCTTATAAAAATGCTGCCATTCATCCATACTTTATAAATCTTACTCTCAGACGGATGTGCTGCTATGGTCACTATAATCTCGTGACAGGGTTCGTATTCGTAGTCGACAAGTTTTATAACTTATTCTTATTCGTTACCAACTTTAACCCGTTGGCAGAGGGCCATATTCGTTGGATGCTAGCTCCAGGGGGGGTCGACTGACCTCTATTTCTAGAGATGGGCATAGCTATCTGAGAGTTCATAAATCATTATTCTTTTTCATAAGTCATACTTTCATACATAGGTTGGAAAATGACAAATGGCATCGTAATATATAAAATTCATGATCATGCCACAAATCTCATTTTCATACAATTTATCATAACCATAATTCATCGTAATGTATAAAATTCATAATCATGCCACAAATCTCATTTTCATGCAATTTATCATGACCATAATTTATACTGAAATATTTATGAAGGATGCAATTTAATCAAACTTATGAATCACATGCAATCATATGCTTGATCCTACTTTTAAGAAAATACATCATAACAAATATATTTTTTTATTATTTTATTCTTACAATTAAACAGTAATTTTTAAATTAATAAGATCAGTGCCAGGGTTACTTACCTCAATTCGCCCACATAACCCTAATCTCGTCCATCAAATTCTTTGTACCTATCAAACAGTTCCAGATGTATTATTAAATTAAAACTCTAACATGGATCTGAATAAATCTCAAGTCCCAACTAGATAATTTGGACTAAAATCCTACTTATTCACTATTTATTTATGTATTTTCTTTTTTTTTTCTTTTCTTTTTCTTTTCTTTTATTTTATTTCTTTTCTTTTCTTTTCTTCTTTTTTTTTTCTTTTCTTTTTCTTCTCTTCTTCCTTTTCTTCTTTCCGAACTTCCTCCTCCTTCTTCTCTCTTTTTTTTTTTATATCTTTCTTTCTTCTCCTCATTTCCTCTTCTCCTCCCGCTAACCCAAGGAAGGAGGACGATCCCCCTGTCGGTTCGCGCGGGAGGGGCCGACTGAGGGCGGCGGCGCCCGCAAGACGCCCGCGGCCGAGGCGAGTTCGGCGGCTCCCGCGACACCCACGGGATGCCCGCGGCCGCTCCCCGCGATGCCGATGAAGCTCACAGCCGGGCTGCCCGCAGTGGGGGCCAGCGGCGCCGGCGACGCTCACAGCCGCACACGGGTGAGTCCCCACTCTTTCTTTTTTTTTTTCTTTTTTTTTTCTTCGTCTTCTTCTTTTTCATCCGTCTCCTTTCTTCTCTTCACCGAAGGGTCCAAGGGAAGAGACGAGAGCCGCCCCTCTGTCCCACCGGAGAAAGAAAATGGGACGAGACTCTGACCGACTGCAGCCCCGGCCGAGGGCCGGCGGCGGCTGCGGCCGAGAGTCGTGAAGTCCTTCCTCTATTTCATCTCAGAAATAGGGAAGAGGGGAAAGAGAAATTGCTGGCCTCCGGCCCCACGGCAGCTGCGACCGAGGGCCGGGAGCACCTGCGGCCGAAGCCCGGTGGTGCCTGTGGCCGAAGGCCGGCGACGCCGACGACCACAGGTACGCCTCTCTCTCTTTCTCTCTCTCCTCTGTTTGTTCTTTTTCTTCCCCTCTATTTGTTCTTTTCTTTTCTTTTTGTCTGCTATCCCGAGTAGATCGGAAGGAGAGAATGTAGGGACAAGGTCGGGAGGCTTACCTAGTTTCGGGAAGAAGCTGCGACCACCCACTCCGGCGGCATAGGTAAGGGCTCTGAAAACCCTAGCTGAGGAGGAAGGAGGGAGAAAAGAAGACCGGAAGAGCTGGAAATGATCGGGATGGTGAATGACCCGGATTCTTTCTTCCTTTTCTCTTTTTTTTTATAGGCAATATTCGAAATGGCTGAGGCTCGTTCACCGCCGTGATGCTCGCGGCGGTTGAGCGGGATCAGAGGCCATTCAAGAGGCCGCGATGTCCCCGCTCCTATCTCGCCTCCGTTACTCTGAGGAAGAAGACTATTGCGATCCTCTGTCTCAGTCTTTTCTTCATGGGCTGAAGCCGGTTTGACCCGCCGGCTTTGGCCCAATCGGCCCAAAATCCAATTTTGGACTGGATATTACATTCTCCCCTGCTTAATAAAAATTTCGTCCTAGAAATTTAAGAAATCTTGATCTTCCAAATTGAGGGGTGCTCAGCTCATTATGTAACATAATTTAAGATCTCGTTCTTCTCGATCAAAATCAGTGTGGTAGATAACTTTGGATCAACTGTCAAAAACTAGCAAGATTAGCACTAGATAAGTGACTAACTTAAAATCTATGTTTGATGTAGGTTCACTCCCGATCGGATTGGGATCGATTCACAACAAGATCGATTAATTGTATTTCAGGTAGAACCTGAAATAAAATGGATTCGATACACTTATTATGGTA